>NW_027172709.1:0-439 GCF_018151085.1 Drosophila tropicalis | reverse complement strand
GCATGGCCAGACATGGCGACGCGATTCTGCTGTCGGTCTCTTTCATCTACGTTTCGTTGTTGTCAGTGTCGTCATCAGGTCTAGTCGTGGTCTTGGCTTTGTTTCTCACCATCCTGTTTCAGAGTTAAATTCACGTTAAATCAATATTTCTTACCCATATCAGTTGCAGCAGCCACTTGCTATTATGGTTCTTCTGCAAGATCAAAACTTTACCACCTTTTCGCACATAAAGTCGACAAATATTAACTAAGCAAAAGTCAGCTGCATCTCAGCTGTGTAAATTACTTGCACTTGGCATCCTGGATTTGAAGTTGGAGCAGGAGCCAAAGCTGCGTCTGCCCAAGTGGTCTAGGAGTCATTGTTCGCTCTGGCCTTCGGTTGCAATTTCCTTTGGGTTGAATTTCAAACTCGCCGCAGTGGAAAACTTGGTAAGATACCC
>NW_027172708.1:0-760 GCF_018151085.1 Drosophila tropicalis | reverse complement strand
ATGAGTCGGTAAAAATGTGTTGCCAAAAACTTATTCTCCTACTGCCATTGCAAATTAGTTGCAAATGTACGGAAACTTTTAATGAAATGTACAATATTGAGTCAAAAACGCAGAAGAAAGAAATGGCAAAAGTGAAATCGTAACGAAAAACTCAGTTGAAAATTAATGATGGCTTTGTTGTAAATTGTAATTTAGTTCATACAAATGGCCAAATCACGGGCCTTCATTGTTCTCATCCATTCCTCAAACACTTTGATGTCGTCTTTTCAAGCTGCTTTTCAATTGAAATTCCTTTCCTATCCTTTCAAAATTGAACTCAAATCAAATTTGTTTGCATGTAAATTCTAATAGATTGAAAATTATGCAAGAATGCTTCGTCCAAAAATAGCCCGTAGGCCAAAAATGAAACCGCCACACATACTTTTTGTATAAGAAGCTGCCCCAGACGAGTACAGGAAGGCACATGGACAAGAGCAAGTCTATCCTTACACATACACACGCGTATGTGCTCTTGGGTTTGTGTATGTGTGGACCCACTGCAGGGCAGCTGCTGCCATGGGTAAGTGAATTCTTCATTCATTCATTTTCATTCATTTCAGCGGCGAGTGCATTCTATCAACGTGGAAAATCGAGTATGCGAGTCCATGCATGTCCATGTGCTTGTGTGTGTGTGTGTGTAACCTGTAGTGGTCAAAGACTTGCCACAACCATTTTAAATGGAAGCTCCACAGAAGCTGGGCAAGCGATAAACAAATATATA
>NW_027172707.1:0-3531 GCF_018151085.1 Drosophila tropicalis | reverse complement strand
AATTTTATGCCCAATCGAATGAGATACCGTGCATTTCTTGATCCTGGCTAGGAGAGATAACGACGATTTTCAGAGAGGGCAGCCAATACGATGAAATACATCGATCAACGTGCCTTTTCATATCGATATGTACCAACTGCCATCTTCAAAATTTTTCAATTTTCTTTTGCGAATTTCTCAAAAACTGCTCAGCAGATTTTGATTAAACTTCGCCCATATATAGACAATTTTATGCCCAATCGAATGAGATACCGTGCATTTCTTGATCCTGGCTAGGAGAGATAACGACGATTTTCAGAGAGGGCAGCCAATACGATGAAATACATCGATCAACGTGCCTTTTCATATCGATATGTACCAACTGCCATCTTCAAAATTTTTCAATTTTCTTTTGCGAATTTCTCAAAAACTGCTCAGCAGATTTTGATTAAACTTCGCCCATATATAGACAATTTTATGCCCAATCGAATGAGATACCGTGCATTTCTTGATCCTGGCTGGGAGAGATAACGACGATTTTCAGAGAGGGCAGCCAATTCGATTGGGCCCTTAGAACTTGTTAGTGCTAAGTTTACTGGTTCATTGGTTCCGACAACTGGTTCCAGTTCCGGAGCTCGCGCCAGCCTTATCAATAAATTTGCACACAAAAAGGCACCCACACTTTTGGGGCTTTTTCTTAAAAACCGCTCAGTAGATGTTGATAAAACTTTTATGAGACACTCTTGAAATATCCCCCAATCGAACAAGCTACCGTGCATTGCTTGATGCTGGCTCTGGGCCGAGATATTCGAGCTCAAATATGTATGTATGTAATTTTATTTACGATTTTTGTATGGGGCAAAATCATGGGTTGCTCCACTGATAAGCGATTTTCTCAAAAACTGCTCAGTAGATGTTAATAAAACTTTCTGGAGACATTCTTGAATATGTGGCGCTCATTTTGGCGTATAGTGCATTGCTTGATGCTGACCCTGAGTGGAGCTATGCTCCAAAATGTGGGGAGCCGATTTTTCCAGTGCAAATTTTTAATACTAAGAACTTTTAAAACCCCCAAAAACTAGTTAAATCAATTGATTTTGCTTTGCTTAACAAAATAAAAGTTCATTCCATCCGAAAAAAGTTAGTAAATAAAGAAAAAATGAAAAATTAAAAATTGCAAAAAAGTTAACAGAGGGTTAACAGAGGACCGTCGTTAACTCGAGTTTAACATCGTCGCTAACTTTACGGACATAACAAAGGCCCAATTAGCAAAAGAAATTTTTAACTTATAATTGCAGTTTTACTTTTTTCTAGGTACCATGTTTCGCTTGACTTCCAGGTCTCCAGTGTGCATCTAAGGAATCACAGGTAGGTAATTTCATGGCAGGAATTGGTCTCGTTTGTTTTTTTTTTTTTTAGGTGTTCACGTGGCGTGGCCATTTGGGTTGCTATCCAGCTCATGCAGGCCACATGTGAAGAGTAGGCGTTGGTGTGAGGTGAGTAGCATCCTGCAAGGAGAGGAGGATTTGCCAGGCAGGGATCCCGGTATTCATCTGTGTGTTTTCATTTTCAGGTATGGGCAGGTTGGAGTGGAGGCCCAGTAAGGAGTTGAGTTTTCCAGAGCGACCTCAGAATATCATGTAAGCTTGTTTGGGCCAGGTGGGACGTCTCATTGCCACATTTTGCTGTGTTGTGGCAGTTTGTGTTTTTCAGGTGTAGTACATGATGTTGTTGGATGCATGTTGAGTATGTTTTATCTGTGTTTTGTTATATATATTTTTAAGACCGGGTTCCTTCTGATAAAAATAGTATATCCAAGATGAACACGTCAGTGTCCATGCATAGTCGTTTTTAGAATGATTCTTTATTTCAAATTATTATTTTGCTTAAGCTAAGTTTACATACATATTCTTATGCTGCGACTTATGCGACAGCTACAAAGAGAGGGAGAGTGTCAGTACATACATACAGTGGCGAGCACATGTGGATACATGTTTTGATACTGTGACTTTGAGTGGCTGTAAAAACCCACATAAATGCATTAATCGATCCCAAATTTTCAACAAAAATTCATTAATAATATTTAAAACGTAAAACAAGAATTTTTTTTATTATCCTTTCTTTAGCTCAAATAATCCTGAAAAAACTTAAAAATGAGCATGTATCCACTTTTGCTCGTATAACAAAAACTTATAGGTTAAGGCATTTTTTTAATACTAGTCAAAAAGCCTTTGCCTTTAATCACGCTATTATTGCTCCTGGGCATACTCTCCACCAATTTTTCTATCAATCCGTGCGATAGAGTGCTCCATCCAGCTTGGACTCGACTCCAAGGCTCGCCCATTGTCCTGGGCGGATTTTCGTCGCGCGACAGTTGCTTCTTTAGCAGAACCCACGATTTTCGATCGGATTTAGATCTTGGCTTTGAGTCGGCCACTGCATCTTCAGAAAACTTGATTTTCGAGCCATTCCTTTACAATTTTGTCCATGTGACCCGGATCACCGCCCTGTTGGAAAGTGACTTCGCTCTCTTGATACCCACTTTAATCTATAAAATCAGGAAGATTGGATTCACCAACATGTAAATAGTCTTCCTTTTCATAATGCCATTTATTCGGACCGCCAACGTTCCAACGGGTGAATCACCACCAAACCATCAAGCCGCCACCTTTGAGTTTCATAGTTTCTGTTGTGTTTTGAAGCTTTTTTTATGAGGGCGATGTCAGTATTACTCCTTGGATTCGATTGATATCTTTTGGTTTGGTGTCATCTGACCAAATCAACCCATCTCCAATCATCCACACTCCAATTCCTGTGTTCTTGCTGAAGTTAAGCCGTGCTGCAACATTCTTCGCCGAGAACTCAGGGTTATGCTGCTTAATAGCAGCTGTTGGGGCCAATCCCGCGAAGCGCCCGGGCGTGCTGTCCACTCACTAACTCCATTATTCAATGAAACTGATCCTTGTTTTAGCGTTGTCTACGGTTGGTTGATCATTATCGGTTCCATAGCTTGAGCATCTCTATCGGTGATCCGGGTCACATGGACAAAATTGTAAAGGAATGGCTCGAAAATCAAAGTTTTCTGAAGAGTGCAGTGGCCGACATCAAAGCTAACATCTAAATCCGATCGAAAACGTGGGTTCTGCTAAAGAAGCAAACTGTCGCGCTGACGAAAATCCGCCCAGGACACGGGCGAGCCTTGGAGTCGAGTCCAAGCTGAATGGAGCACCTATCGCACGGATTGATAGAAAAATTGGGGAGAGTGGGCCCAGGAGCAATTAGTGGATTAAAGGCAAAGGCTTTTTTGACTAGTATTAAAAAATGCCTTAACCTATAAGTTTTGTTATACGAGCAAAAGTGGATACATGCTCATTTTAGGTTTTTCTTCAGGATTATTTGAGCTAAAGAAAGGATAATAAAAAAATTACTTGTTTTACGTTTTAAATATTATTAATGAATTTTTGTTGAAAATTTGGGATCGATTAATGCATTTATGTGGGTTTTACAGCCACCTCAAAGTCACAGGTATCAAAACATGTGCTCGCCACTGTA
>NW_027172706.1:0-385 GCF_018151085.1 Drosophila tropicalis | reverse complement strand
CTCCAATCGTTCACAATTCACAAACTTCGCGATTGGTGACCGATTTTACTGATGACGACATGATTTGCGAAGTCACCACCGAAGAACACCAAAGGGCTCATAGAAGTTCCGATGAAATAAGACTTCAGCGCTACTAGAGCGGTCTATTTCCCAAAAATGGCGAGCAGAATCAGAGATACTGTGGCAGCTTGCAAAAATATTCAAGCTGCATAAATACGACTTTGGACACCCTTAATCAACCACAATTGGAACCTATCCAACTCCAAATATACCCGTGCGAAATTCTGCATTTAGACATCTTCGCGTTGAAAAACAAAAATTGCTCAGCTGCATTGACAAATTTTTCAAAGTTTACCAAGCTGTTCCCAAAGAGTCAAATTCAGCC
>NW_027172705.1:0-3617 GCF_018151085.1 Drosophila tropicalis | reverse complement strand
TACATAGTTTATTTATTTTATTTTATTTACGTCAACTAACACAGCAGTCGACGAAAAAGCTTAAGTTAAAGACAGATAGTAATTAAATGAAGAAGGTAGCTTAGCTTTATACACAACTAAACATCCCCGACCCGGTGGAGGTGTTTTATTTGCACAAGGTGCCAGCTATGCCCCGATTCACAGCCAATGTGGCCAGGGATGAGTTGCAGCCAATCCAAGTCCAGAATATTTTCATTGGTTTCGCTGTAGATGATTAAAAAGTATAGCGCGAAGAGAAGTGACAGAAAGATGAGGAGAGATAAGGTGAGAAAGGTTGTTAAAAGATTGGCAAAGAACACGAAGAAGTTCGTGAAGAGAGTAGTTAGTCAGACATCTACTAAGGTGAATAGGAAAAAAGTTTCTGGTCCGACGTGAGGGAACACAAAAATACAGCGTATCTAGTAAATTGGTAGAAATGACTTCGCCGTTGACTAGTTCATGGAGAAAAAGAATGCCAAAAATAAGCCTACGGTTATAAAGTGAAGGAAGATTAATAAGAAGAAGTCTGTCAGAATAAGAAGGTAGGCGAAGACCCGGGTCCCAATTTAGACCGCGTAAATAAGGAATTGCTTCTGTATCGATTCAATACTACGCTGGTGAACATCATATTGCGGGTTCCACACTGGCGAGCAATATTATAGAGTAGGGCGAACTAACGAAGTGTATAAAACCTTTGTTACATAGGAATCATCAAACTCTACACAATCTAACAGAACAGACTTAATAGAGTAATGAGCTAGGTGGAATCAAACGACGAGAAAAAAAAAAAACGAAAACGAAGAAAAATTAGCATCAAACGACGAAACATTGGCGGCTAACGAAGAAAAAGCGGCAAATAAACGGTGAACAAATTTTCAACGAACGACGAGAAAGTGTTTGAATACGACGATAACTGTGGTGACGTGGCAAACGACGTATATAGACATCTACATATGTATATGTATGTACAATATTAGTGTGTGTGCGTAAGAGAAAGAACTATGAGCAAACTTGAGGACTTTGTGAATGTGCAAGAGGCATTGAAAACTGAAAAGAAATCTAATATTACATTGTTTCACAAGTTTATTTACGAACAATAAGGCGAGAAGTGCAAATCGCCAAAGACAAAAAAGTTTGAAGGGTTTGATATTGATTGCAACAGCGATTTATATAAAAGTAAAGTGTCTTATGTGGAAAAGAATTTAACAAATAACGATCTAGTGATTGTTTATAACGTTTTGGGTTTATCGCATGATAAATCGAATCTAACTTCTTATTTATTTCGCAATTTGCAAGCTGGAAATTTGCTAGCTGACCTTGACACAGAGAATGATCAAAACGAAGACGACGACGATGAGTGCGAAAGAGATGGCGATGTAGGCAATATGCAAGACGAAGACGAAATGTTGTCAGTAGTGAGCGACGAAACGAATTTTAGAACAGCTGCAAAACAAAACGAATAGGGCAAACTCTACAGTTGTGTCCAACAATATTGATACACAAAGTGCAGTAAATTTCAAATTGCAACCACAGGGGTTCCCTTTGAGTTTTCGGGACGATGAGGACTCTTTACGACTTTTCCATGGGGCTGAAACTTTATCAGTTGAAGTATGGATTGAAGACATGGCTGACTTGATGCAATGGGATAGTTTACAAAAATTTGTTTTTGCTAAAAGAGCTATTAAAGGACTTGCTAAAATGTTTATTCTGAGTGAAGGCGAAATTAAAAATTGGTCGACATTGAAAGAATCACTTTTAAATGATTCTAAAACAGTAATGAAGCAAGTAAGTCGACTCGTCGACTCGGGTATACCATACAAACAGGTGAAATTTACATGCTTCATACTATGTGCTACCTCGCTGACTCTACAAACACACGAGCACTCTAGCGCCGCCACTAGCCAACGGCCAATTCTGGCCTTGTGGACCGCTTAGTAAAATAGGTTCATACGCATATTTTGCATGTTTCTAGTCCGATTTCAATAAAATTTGGTAGTTTTGTAGAAATAGATAAGATTAATTAGTCTGCCGAATTTGAATGCGATGGTCAAAAAACTACAGGAGGAAATCGGTTTTTCTTTAATTATGGAGGCGGAAGTGGGCGTGGCAAAATATGAAAATATATATACTCTGCGCGCATACTAAGCCAGTATACATACTAAATTTGGTGACTTTAGCTTTGTTTGTTTTTGATAAAATCAGTTTTGTTTGATTTGCGGGGGCGGAAGTGGGCGTGGCAAAATTTTTAAATAGCCAGTTTCTGCGCGTCTATTAAACTAGTCTGCATACCAAATTTGATGTCGGTAGCTGTCATAGTTTTTAAGAAAATTAGTTTTATATAAATTCCGGGGGCGGAAGGGGGCGTGGCAAAAAGTTTAAACAATAAGTTTCTGCGCGCCAACTAAACGAGTATATAAATCAAATTTGATGTCTCTAGCTGTTATACTTTTAAAGAAAAACAGTTTTATGTGATTCCTGGGGGCGTAAGGGGGCGTGGCCGAAATTCCAATTAACTCTATATATGTACATAATACGCGAGTATACATACCAAATTTGGTGGCTCTAGCTCTTATAGTCTTTGAGATCTTCGTGTTCATACGGACGGACCGACGGACGGACGGACGGACGGACGGACAGACAGACGGACATGGCTAGATCGACTCGGCTATTCATCCTGATCAAGAATATATATACTTTATAGGGTCGAAAAAGCTTCCTTCTGCCTGTTACATACATTTTGGCGACTTTAATATACCATTTCACCCTATGGGTGTATGGTATAATAAATAGCGCGGAGTTACATAAGCAATTGTCAGAACGGAAAATAAAGAAAGGTGAAAGTGTTCTTGAATATTTGTTGAAAATGAAAGAGATGGCATAACGGGGTAATATAGAGAACAGTGCTCTTATGCAGTATGGAATTGACGGAATTAATGACTTGAGTTTGAACAAAGCAATATTGTACAATGCTAATAACCTAAAAGAGTTTAAAGAGAAAATTAAATGTTATGAAAAAATGCGGGAAAAGTCGAGTAATCAAAAAAGTGAGCCTAAGAACGTTCAAATTTAAAAAGAAAGTGTAATGAAATACGAAAATAAAGAAAGTGGTATAAAATGCTATAACTGTGGGCAAAGAGGACAAATATCTGAGAATTGTGACAATAAGAGTAAAGGAAGAAAGTGTTTTGGTTTTGGTGTTTTGGTCACATAGCAAAAGACTGTCCAAATAAAAATAAATAAAGAAGTACTAATCAACAATGAAAAGTGTATAGCCTTGCTTGATACTGGTAGCAAATATAATATCGTAACCGAAACAATTTAGAATCGTTTGAAAAAACCTAAGCTCGCTAAAGTTGATAAAGTTTTATACGGTTTCGGAGATAAAAGAGAGTGGTACCTATCGGTTCGTTTACGGAATGCTTTTCGTAAGCCAAGAACAGTTTGATTTGGTTTTTTAGTGGTATCATTTGAATTCCTAGATGATGAAGTGATTTTAGGGAGAAGACTTTTGTAAGCAAGCCGAAATAAAAATCAATCGTGATGGCGTACAAATCGGGAAATATAATGATGAAACGGAATTAAGTTCGTTAATGAGAATA
>NW_027172704.1:0-1311 GCF_018151085.1 Drosophila tropicalis | reverse complement strand
GAACACTAGTTATCACCAACTTCTGTGCTCTCTGTCTGCTCTTCCGTCTGTTTGCTTCACAGTGAACACTGGTTATCACTTGACCCGTTTTCCGTCTGTCTGTCTGTCTGCTTCCACATTGACAACTAATTATCATCAACTTCGTGTCCGCTGTCTGCTCTCCCCGTCTTGTCCAACGCTTCCACAGTAAACAATGATTATCATCAATCCTCTTGTGTCCACTGTCTGCTCTTTCCACCAGTCCGCGCTACAGTGTCCACTAATTATCATCAATTTCGTGTCCGCCTCTGCTTTCTTTTCCTCTCGAGTCACCACCCTTTCTCGAGCTACTCACAACTTCAGCCGCCGACTTTTGCATAAACGGCGCCAAATTTGGGTGACGCTCTTTCTTTTGTGCCGTCCGACCGCTCACCATTTCCACCGTCCAGTCGTCGCCTCTCGTACAGTCACGCCAAATTCCACTAGTTTTTTGAACTTGTAGTGTGTTGTGGAAATTAATTATTAACTTTGAAACATATATGTACTACACCTCAATTTTGAACATTTCAGTTACTTATTGGTACACAAACTATTTATAATGGAACCTCACATTTGGGGCTCGGTTTTAATGTGTGTGTTAGTGTATGTGTAATGGGAGAAAGTTCTGAGAAAAAGTGTAATGTGGTGTTACTGGAATTTTAAAAACAAAACAAAACATCCAATAAACAAAAAGTTGTATTGTTGTGTAAAATTCCAGTAGTGCGCGGCGTAGCTTTTTCTAAGAAAACGTTCTCGAACAGTCAATCAGTCGGCGCCACGAAGTCGCGAAAACCAAAATGCTGCCACCATTGCGCACACCAGGGAAGCCGAAAACGAAAAGAAGATCGTTGAGGCCCAAGACCTTTGAGCGAAACGTTTTGGTCTAGTAGAAGAACACAGTGACTTTGAAAAGTGATCCCAGAGATCTAGATATGAAGATGCAACAGTTAATACAAATGTTTTCTTTTTAAAATCTGAAGGATGAGAGAAAGTATGCAGAAGTCAAAATAAACCCTGAGCATTTCGAAAAAGTTGTATCTGTGTTCAACGTACCTCGGTAGAGAAATGGTGAGAACTTTGAGCAGGAATGCCGAAGCTTACGAGCTCACAGACAAGCAGATGAATGTGCAAGCGAGAAATAAAATAATAATTTAATAATGTACAATTGTGGTAAGTCAAAAGAATTAAAAAGAGCAATATGGTGTATTTGAGCACGTAAAAAACTTTTGATAATATTGACAGAAACAATAGTAATCCGAAATCACGTCCATTGCAAAAGTGGAAAACATTAAA
>NW_027172703.1:0-5967 GCF_018151085.1 Drosophila tropicalis | reverse complement strand
AAATTAAACTTTCCTTCACTCACGGTATAAAAAAATATAATTTTTATTTAAAGTCACTTTACAATTACAACTTAATGATAACTGAAAGATTCTGACTGATGTGAATTCCGCGGAGCTAAAGCGAAAGTTTTACCGGATGTGGTTTCGACTTAGGCTTAAGACTGATTTTCTATGATTCTGATTATGTTGGATGAAGGCTTGGATAATTGAGCGTCGTCGCAGGCAGCGGCGTTAGGTAATCGAATAGTCCACTGGAAGCGTGGGACCATTCTTTGTTTACACAAAGTGTTCAGGACCATTCTTTGTTTATTGCCGGGGTTTGTGGGGTGATTCTACCAGGTATCAGGTTTGTTGTTTATCCTAACGATCGGACTGTTGCTGGGGATAGGCGATCATGCGACAAATTGGCATCTGACGATTGAGTGGGGTGACTTGTTGTTTATCCTGGCTATCCGGACTGTTATTTGAGACAGGCGATCATGCGACAAATGGGCATGTGACGACTGGGTGGGGGTTGACCAATAGGAGTTGCTTGATGATGGTGAAATAGGATCGGCCAATGGGCATGTGTTGACGGACTTAGGTTTTATGGGTATAAGTACTTGACTCCTTGTTATGATAGAGTGCTTAACTCCTCACTGCCAAAAATACGGACGTCCTCGGTCGCAGCAACATATTGAACTTGGCGCGATTGAGACTTCCATTGGTGGATGCATGGTTGCCTGTTTCGTGGCTGCAGAATTTTTTGATGATGTAATATATTATCACTGCGGCTTGCCAGAAGGGTTAGAGATAATCCAGCTTGACGAAGACATAATCAAGTTGTTTTCTTTGGATTCTCTCCAGATTATTAGTATTATTGATCATGTAGTTCCTTGATCATTTCAGAGATAAACTTTCACCTCTTTGCTGCTTAACTGATAGTAATTACTGCAACTTGGCGGTTGAACCTCGACTTCAAAGCGTGTCTTCACAATATACCAGGAGTCTTCTATGACGACTGTCGCGTTTTCCGCTTGAATTATGAAGGTGCCTTCTAGGGTAATGTTTTCTCCATTGATGTTGATGTCTCCTTGAAATTGGTTCAGCAGCAAGGTACCGGGCATTATTTCCGAATGGGATTTTACATTGCTGGTTGTTGATAACCTTACATTGTGTGGATTCCTTCTTTGCAAGTAGGCTCCTACACATTTACTGTTTTCCTAAATTGATTCAGATCTTCAGTTTACAGATTGTCTTACCATTATGAATATTACATTTATTCTTATTGATTAACCCGAAGTATTTCTTGTTACATTTCATGATATTCTCATAGTCTATTTCTTCTATAAATTTTTGATATTTAATTGGTATTGCAAGGATTTTGTTTACAAATTTCATTAATTACTCTGGCTAAATATACAATATAAAGGAGTGATTTTACCGTCACCAGAGAAACTGCTGACCTCGGCAAACTCTATTAGTTCTTCAATGTTTACAAATGTTAGGCTCTCTTCTTTAATTTAGTAATCAATAAAATCTATTTCAGCAGAGGACAGTATTGTTGAGTTTACGGTATTGGCCTTAGCCCAATCAATTGCGTAAATAATATTTGTTATTTCTTCTCTTAAAAAGACTCAATTTTTAAATTTGGTTATTTCGATTTCTTCTGTCTTATTATTATATTCAGGTTTTACCTCTAAATAATATGGTATTAGTTATCTTAATTAAATCGTTTATCTTATTTTCTATTAGATTATTAATAATGACCTGCCGATTATTGTTTTCCAATTGTTCATTGATCTTATCTACCACAATCTTATGATCCTCGTGATCAGGTGTGCCCCCTAACCATTTTCCAAGCCGTGCCAAGTATATCAAGCGATCTTTTGTTTCTTAGTTTCATCATCGGCTGAAGCCTCCTTAATTCATTCTGTATCCGGAGTTATCTCATAGGCCAAAAAAAGGTTGATACGGACTAAAGGTTTGATGAATTCTTAACGACTTCTTTTAGAACGGATGTGGCCATTTGATATTTTCCTAATTCGATGACGTGAATGATTTTAAACGTTCCGTTCTGGCGCGCGGACTAACCCGGTTTCCAACATGACCACTCTTGACTTAGTATAGTCTAATATGGTTGTGTGACCCCCAGCAAAGTGGTAACATGGAGGCAATCTGTCGGAAGAGGATGTTTATCAATACTTCAGTGGTTTTTTATGAACTCATCCTTCCTGACCTGGTTTTTAATCTTGGTATTAAGATCTTCGGCTACTATTTCTTTTTTATATCTAGACGTTAGTTTCGAGCCTAGCCGTTTATTAATCCTAACGTAGATGATTTCACCTGGATCATTGGAATTTTGACGGGTTTTTGTTTTTATTATGGTACTCTAGGTCCTTATTTTGCTTCTTTAAAATGGTTTCTGCAATCTTTCCTTTCAGTGCTAATTTTTCTGGATTATGGATTAGAATTTATTTTTACAAAAATGCTTCTATTGGCTTTTTGTTGGTGGTACTATGGATAGTTTTATTGTATTCGTCAACGGCTTTGAATATTAAATCCTCGAATTCCATTTCGGGATTGCTCTAGCTTCAAGCATCTCATTATTTCTGTATATGTTGAATGAAATCTTTTCTACTTGGCCGTTGCTAGACGAAGTATATAGTGGAGTAGTGTGGACTTGTATACCTAACTGATTATTCAAAAAGAAATTTTTATTGATGCAGAATTTAAAAGCCTTTTCGTTATCCATCTACCCCGGTTTTGTCATACCGAAGGCTAGTAACAACTCACGTAAGGGTACTTTAAGAAGTTCTGCTGCTTTTGAGTTTACGAGTTTAACTTGCGTATTTTGAAAATATTGTGTAATTCGGTTAAAAAATAATCTTATTTTGGGTGGAATATAGGTGGTATGAATAATTTCACCTGGATATTTCGGAATAGGGGTTGGTTGTATTTCTTGGTTCGGAGGGTGTCTTTGGTATTTAGAGAGGATTTGCACGTTTGGCAGAGTTTACTATTACTTCTATCTTTTACTTCATATTTTTTTTTTTTTTTTTTTTTTTTTTTTTTTTATATCTTGTTGTTGGATCTGATCATGGACATCTATAGTTTGAATAAGTGAACCTTGCCTTGTAATTCCTAAAATGCTCTGGAAATATTTCTTGGATTTTTCCCATGATACTTTCAGAAGTAAAAATACCATTAACTATTCTAGGATCCATTTTTTTCTTTCAAGATGGTTACAAGATCTTCTTCGGAATAATTGCTTCTCACTATTGTATGTCTATGATATGTGAGAACGGTATTTCAAAGGTAGTGGATTCGTTATCACCAGTGAGGATAAACAATTGGTTTTTAAAGACATTGATGCCACCCCCCCTATATTTCAACTCGTAGTTATATTCCTCCAGGTAACTTATCCATTTCTTCAGCTTTGTATTGTTATTTTTCGGGCTGAGAGCATAAGTGAGAGATCTGGTGGTCAGTGTAAATTATCGCTTTGGATTTGCCGTATAAATACATCCTTAACTTATCCAATGCCCATGCTCATTGCTAGCATTTCTCTTTCATTTGTAGCATAATTTTCTTCTTTGCGCCTTGATAACGCACGGGAAAAGGAATGCAATTGGTCTACCGTTCTGTTCTAGAGAAGCTCCTAATGTAAAGTTTGAAGCATCAGTGGTTACATGGAACTCTTGTTTAAAATCAGGGTATGCTAACATCACATCTTGTGATACTAATGCATTTTTTACTTTCTCAAAGGCATCGAGTTCGGCTTCACCGAATCGGATGCTCAATCTTGCTTGAGACATTCTTTTTAGCTCTGCCATGTTCTCCTCTCAATAACGCCGTCAAGGGTCTAGCTAACTTAGCAAAATCTTTGATAAATCTTCTGTAATAACTAGCTAATCCCAGGAAGGACCTTAGTTGTTTTAGGTTCTTTTGGTATGGGAAACTTTTTAATGGCTTGAATTTTCTCTGGATTGGTTTTAACTCCTTCCCTTGAGATATACGCCTAGGAAGTCAACACTGTGTCTTAGGAATTTGCATTTATCTACTTGGACCTTCATATTTGCTTTGGACAAGGTAGAAAATACTAGAGCTAGATGTCGGAAATGCTCTTCCTCAGATTTACTGAATATTATTATATCATCAATGTAGACATAGCAAATTTTTCCGATGAGGTCTCTCAAGATGTCATCGAGAGCTCTTTGGAATATTGATGGGATTTTTAGACCAAAGGGGAGTCTTGTGAACTCGTGTTTCCTCCATTTACAGAAAATGCTGTATTTTCAATATCAGATTCCTTAAGGGAAATCTGATGAAATCCGTCTTTAGATCAAGAACAGAGAAATACTTATTGTTGCCCAACTGCGCAACCATTTCTCCGTTTTCAGGGACAGGATAATTAGGGTCCGATAATTGTAACTGCATTGACCTCCCTGTGATCAATGACCATCCTATATTTGTTATTCAGAAGGCTAAAGAGCTTCTGAGGGACTCAACTCGGAATGTAGCTACCGTGGGGGTAATATACCATCCGTAGTAATTCTTGTAGTTGGTATTCTACGACTTCTTTTGAGAGAAGCTGGGAACGGATAATGTTTGGTGTAGACTGGAGGGTCTGTTGTCGTTCGGATTTCTCCTTGGACATTAGTAGCATAAGTCAACTCCTTATTTGGGTCTGCGAAAAGCGGATTCGTACTCTTCTTGGGTAGTGCCTTTAACCCTAGTTTCTCGTGCACTGGTGAGCTCCTCCGATTCGATCGTATGGACCTGATGAGCTCGCCTATCAGCTTTACTTCAAACGTGAGAGTTGTTGACAAAATAATAGATCTTCCTATAATCAATACAATGCTGTAATACTGGAGAAATTTCCGGTGGTGGTTGACTCTTTTGAAGCAAATTGTTGTGGTGATTAGTTACGGTGTTCGCGTAAACTTGTGTTCATTTGTTTTGACGTTTTTGGCTATTTCTGGTTGGACATAGTTTTTGTTAAGTAGAGCCTGGTGCTCTGCTAAGAAATCCTATGTGGTCTTGCCTTTGTCCTGGAGAACTAAAGACCGGCAAAGTGGCTCGGAGGAACATTCGAAAAACGACGGGTTTTCGTTTGAGGAAATTTATTTGGGGGATGAACACGTTTTGCTTGGTTTGATTATAAAAGTTGTTGTTATTATAAGGTTTCGGTCTGGAATTGCCGGTATGTGATTGTTCGAGGTGCAAGTAATTTTTTGCATAATGCGGGGTTTTGGTCCTACTGGTGGACGAGTGTCACGTGGCTGATATTGTTCCTAGCCCTTTGGTTGTCCAACATCTCGCACAGTTGCAATGCATGCCTCAGATCTCCGGGGTTGAGCGCATCTCATTCTGTCTGATAGATCTCCGTTAAGACCTCTGATGAAGGTATCTAGAGCCCTATCTCTGACCTGTTTTGCCATGGCTTCCATAGTCTCGGGAGTGTAACCCAGTGTTTCGATTTGGTCTGTAGTATTAAAGACATTTGTTGGTAAACGGCGAAGTAAAATTGATGAATGGATGCGCCTTTCTGGGTCATGGTGAATAGGTGATATTCTAGAGTGCTTAAATCTCGTTTGTCTGAGTACTCAGATAACAGACACTGAGAGATTGCACCCCAATGTAAAGCAGTGCGATATACTTTCAACAGTGTATTCCGCATGGCCTGCAATTTTGCCTCGAATGGTTACCAGAATTGCAAAGTATTTGGGTGTTCCCCTGAATGGGGGCGTACAATTCCATCAAACGTGTGGCGGAAGCAAACCATGTTGAGAATTCTTCACGACTACCTGAGAATTTGTCAAGATTTTTTTTTTACGATATCTGGCACTTTCGTCTAATTCATGCCAGTTATCCTGGACGCTAGCTGTCCTGGTCCCAAAAAAGGGAATGTGTCCTGGCCGGGAAAAAATTTAATTGCTTCACCTCCTTCCCTGGAAGTGCTGAGATGACAAAATTGTTTGGATA
>NW_027172702.1:0-1074 GCF_018151085.1 Drosophila tropicalis | reverse complement strand
ATATTCAAACCAATAAAATTATAAACATACAGGGAATCAGTCAAGAAGTAACTAAGTCCATAGGGTTTGCTTCTGTTAAAATCCAATTTTCAAAATATATAATCCCACACGACTTTCTCGTCGTAAATAACCACCTAGCTATTCCATGATGGAATACTAGTAATCGATTTCATAAGGAATTACAACTGTCACCTTGATTTCAACTTTCGTCCGAAGACTGGTTAATAATTAGACCAAACAACCTAACAGAATATCCAATATATGTACCAATATCGCACAGTTCTGGTAACACCCAATAGTATTGCCAGCAAGATCCTGGAAAGCTGTCCGAAAAATCGAAAAAAGTTCATGAAGAAGACAGTGTATTGATCCCAAATCAGGAGTCTATACTTGTAATCATTTAGCAGAATACCATAACTAACCCTGAAAACATGGGGACCAAATAGTAAACATACATGCTTGAAATATGAACCGCTTTCCGGCTACGAAATAATAGAAACAAATAAAGAACAGCGTGAAAACGCAGTACTAAACCACGTTATCAAAAATTTTCCCCACAGTTTCACAGCCAACTTACGAAGTTGTACAAGAATATAGTGATGTATTCGGACTAGAAACCGAATCAATAACAACAAATAACTTTTATAAACAAAAATTAAGACTGGTGGACGATGAACCAATATATATCAAAAATGATAGAAATCCTCATAGTCAGTAGAAAGACGGTAACCAAAAGCAAGTCCTCAAAACTTATAAAAGACGAAATAGTCGAGCCCTCAGTTCACCTTACACAGCCCGCTTTTATTAGTACCTAGAAAATCATTACCAAATTCCGAAAAAATAAAAATGGCGATAAGTAATTGACTATCGTCAAATTAATAAAAAATTGTTGTCCGATAAATTTCAAGGTTTCCAGAATTTATGACATTTTAGATCAACTAGGTAGAGTTATAAAGTATTTTTCATGTTTTTCTCGACCTAATGTCAGGTTTTCATCAAATTGAATTTGAAGAAAAGTCACGAAATATAATATCCTTTCCCACATGGAGGTTTGCTCATATCGCTTCACGCGAT
>NW_027172701.1:0-39068 GCF_018151085.1 Drosophila tropicalis | reverse complement strand
CAGCCAACACGATGGTAGAGTCGGTCCAAAACTGGGAGGTTGCAGGTGGGATTGGGAGTTCAGGAACGATCGACGCACAGAGATCGGCTAGCAAAACCGCTCCGCACAACTCAGCCGAGGCAGCGAGACTGTTTTGACTGGAGCCACACGGGTCTTCGCCCTTAATAAATCGACTCTTACTTGATCGCCGTACCGAACCCGCACATATAGGGCTACTCCATACGCTTTCTGTGACGCGTCAAGCCATGAAGCTCCCACGAGAGCTTATCGCTGGTGTTTAGCCAACGGGGGGATGCGGAGTTGACTGAGGCCTGGGTAATCCTGCAGAAATTCGTGCCATTGCTGCAGCAGGAGAGGCGGCAGAACATCATCCCAGCCCAGTTCGGCTAGCCAGAATGCTGCATGAATATCTTCCCTCTTGGAGATCGACTCCTTCAATGGTGGGTCCGCTACGGTGAAGAAGACGTCCTCGGCGGCTTGCCAGTGGATGCCCAAGGTTTTTGCAGTGCTCGCGTCTTCCAGCTCGAGAAAGTCCTCTCGCAGCAGGTGCTCTCTCGGAATAGCTTGAAGTACTTCCTTCTTGCTGGAAGTCCACTTCCGAAGCGGGAGGCCCGCAGATTGGAGGGCAGCTTGAAGCTCTCGTATGGCGAGACGGGCGTCGGCTTCAGTGTGAGCGCCGGCAAGGACATCACCAACATACATGTAGTTCCGAAAGATTTCGCTCGCCTGGGGGTACATCGCTTGCACGTCTTGTGCCAGTTGTAAAAGGACTCGGATCGCCAAGAATGCAGTTAACCCCAAATGTGAAAGTTTGTAGCTCATAATCCTGAATATTGCCGCAGCGATCTCGGTAGAGGATCCGCTGAGAGGGGGTATGCCTGGGGTCGACTCGGGTTTGTCGATACATCCGCATTATGTTATATTCATATATGATTTATAAATATGGACGGATATATAAATATGGGCACGATAGTGCTGGAAAAAAAATATATATGTATTTATTTAGAAATATGGGCGGATATATATATGTGCGCGAAATACTGGCCGGAAAAAATATATATATAATTTATAAATATGGGCGGATATATATATGTGCGCAAAGGCTGGTCGGAAACATTATATAAATAATTTATAACTATGGACGGATATATAAATATGGGCACGATGGTACTGGAAAAATATATATGTATGTATTTATAAATATGGGCGGTTATAAATATATATGTCTGCACAATAATGGCCGGAAAAATTATATATAATTTATAAATATGGACTGATGCATAGGGGCACGATGATGCTGGAAAAAAAATATATATGTATTTGTTTATATATATTGGCGGATTTATATAAATGTGCGCAAAATACTGGCCGGAAAAAAATTATATATAATTTATAAATATGGACGGATGTATATGGGCACGATAATGCTGGAAAAAAATATATATGTGTGGATTTATATATATGGGCGGATATATATGTGGGCAAAATAATGGCCGGAAGAAATTATATGTATCTTTATTTATAAATATGGACGGGTATATAATTGGGCAAAAGAAGTGAATCGGAAATAATGTGATTTGAATTTGGCGCGCTTGAGCCGCCTATCAATATCACGACTCGACTCACGTGTCACGGAACAATATACGAACGCACGAATGCGGACCGAAATTACACGTAGACGAAGCGAAATGATTACAAAACAAGTTTGTATGGATTCGTAAGTAAAGATGGGAGTACGTATAAAAAAAAAAACACGGATGAAGTTTATAAATAAAGATGTATAGGACAAAAAGAAAATACGTTTTTATATAAATCTGGATCTGGATATATATATGTGCGCAAAATAATGGCCGGAAAAAAATTATAAATAATTTATAAATATGGACGGATATATAAATATGGGCACGATAGTGCTGGAAAAAAAATAGATATGTATTTATTTAGAATATAATATATATATGTATGTATGTATATATATATATGCGCAAAATACTGGCCGGAAAAAAATACATATATAATTTATAAATATGGGCGGATATATGCGGATGGTCCCGATAGTGCTGGAAAAAATATATATGTATTTATTTATAAATATGGGCGGATAAATATAAACATTATATAAATAATTTATAACTATGGACGGATATGTAAATATGGGCACGATAGTGCTGGAAAAATATATATGTATGTAGAATTGGAAACTTTTAAACTTTTTATTATTTTTATTAACAATGTTTCTTTGTGTTAAGAATACATATATTTATTAATTATTATAATGGCCTTAGCGACAAATTTGGGTGTGCGATGTGATCGAGGCGAGAGTACGATTGCGAGTGCTTTGCGATCGACGCTTCTGCTTTATTTTCATGAGTGAGTCGACCAGATAGGTACGGCCGCTGCGTGTCGTTCTGTCTCGCTCACTCGGTACCAAACGATTGCCATGATTATGCCTGCCTGACACTTCATTTCCTACAATCGGCTGTCCTGACAAGTCATTCGACCCGAATGATCCTAGCCAAGGTTTCATGAACTCAGCCACTGTTGAGGTCTTACAAGGTCCTTCACCGTCGCCAACCTTCTCGACGTCGTATCGACCGTGCCTATTCACCTTTGTAACTTTATATGGTCCTAAGTATTTACCTCTCAACTTTAGACCTGTCCCATACTGCGTACGTTTAATCGCCACTAACTCGATTAAATTGTATTTTCTTTCACATTTCCTGTTTTTGTCGAACGTTCTTTTCATTTCCTGCTGTATTTCATCGATATTCTTTCGAGCCTCCGCTCTAATCTCATCACGACCACAGTCTAATTCTTCTATTAACGAATCGGTTATCAGCTTTCTCATTTTGGGATCATCAGGACTACGCATCTCTATTCCTGTCAAAATCTTAAAAGGTGTAACTCTTGTACTTCTTGGAGCAGTATTATTAATAAATTGTTGAACACGACCTACAGCTTGTACCAGTTTCCCTCATTCTCTTGACTTAACTTTGAAATCATTGGAACTATTATCTTATGCATCCTTTCTACTTGGCCGTTGCCACGGGGTACACCTGTTGCTATCAGTAAATGCTGTATATCCTGTCTGTTACAATATTCCTTAAACGCATTGGACGTGAATGCTGCTCCCCCTGTCAGAAATTATTTTCATCGGGTTACCGAAAATTATGGCCTGCCTTTCAAGAGAACTAAGTACTTCCTCGACTCCTGTTCCACGAATCGGATACAACCATACAAACTTAGAGAACCCATCAACAATAACAAGTATATGATTGTAACGCTTTGTTGTGACCTCCATCGGGCCAACGTGATCAATGTGATATGTCATCAATGGATGATCTCCTTTACTTATTGGCATCAAATATCCTTCCTTTTTGCCGGTCTTGGCATTAACAATAAGACATTCCACGCAACACTCAACAACACGGACTACCTTCTCTTTTAATTTTGGAATATAATACGATTTTTCTACGATATCCTGAGTCTTTCTAGCTCCAAAATGTCCTTGTTTATGTGCAATCTGTATTATTTCCTTTTCCATCTGCGAGGGAACGACAATAAGTTCTCGATTAGGGTCCTTTAACAATATTTCGTTTTCAATGTAAAAATCTTCATATCCTTTCTGTTGAACTAAGCTCCTAATCAATTTAGTCCAATCATCTGACAACTGTGCTTCCCTTAATTTATGGGTTATAGTGTCAGTTAGCAGAAAACAAGATAAACGGCTCAAGGCATCCACATGTATCTTTGAACCTGAACGATGTTCGATCTGATAATCGAAATCTTGTAGGTACATTGTCCAACGTGCTACACGCAACGGAACCTCTTTCTTTTTCATTGTCATCGTGAACGCATTACAATCTGTGACAATCTTAAATCTCAATCCTAACACATATATACGCCACTTTATTAATGCTCCAATAACTGCTAAAACCTCAAGTTCATATTAATCATACTTCTCTTCGCAAGGTTTAGTTTTCCGACTCATATATTGTACCGGATGGAATAGACCATCTTCTGAATCTTTCTGTAAAAGCGCAGCTCCGAAACCGTGTTTCGAGGCATCAGTGTGAATTTCAGTCTCTAGTTTAGGATTGTATAACTTTAAAACAGGACCTTTGATCAATGCTAACTTCAATTGCTCAAACGCTACCATTTGCAATTCTTTAAACTCAAACTTGTTGTCCTTTCGCAAAATGTCAGTCAAGGGCTTAGCTGTTACTGCGTATCCTTCGATAAATTTAGGGAAATACGATGTTAACCCTAAAAATCGTTGAACTGACTTCTTATCATGTGGGATCGGGAATCTTGAAACGGCATCAGTCTTCTCCTTACTTGGCTTAATACTTCCATTTTCAACTATATAGCCCAAAAAATTTACTTTACTCTGCAGTATCTGACATTTCTCCCAGTTTATTCTCAACCCATTTTCCGCAGCTATCTTCAACACCCTTTTAAGTTTAATTAGACCATCATTCACGCTAACACTTGGTATAATTATATCGTCCATATACACCACTGCATCTCCATTCTTTACTGATTCTCTCATTACTGCCATTATAAATCTGGTAAAAACTGCTGGAGAGTTGGAAATTCCGAATGGTACGTACAGGAATTTATACTGACCATTCTGAGTTACGAATGCAGTGTACTTCTGAGATTTTTCCTCAACAGGAACATGGAAAACCCCGTTTGTTAGATCTAAAGTAGTGTAAACCAACGCACTTTGAAGTTTTTCTAATACGGTGTCCATCTGTGGCATAGAAAAATTATCTCGGACCACTTTCTCATTTATCTTTCTGTAATCGCAGCACAGACGCTTTTTCCCATTCTTCTTTGTTACAAGTACAACAGGCGAAGCATATTCGGAAAAACTTGGTCTTATTATCTTCTCCTCTAACCATTCTTGTACTATACTATCAACGATTTTCTGATCAGACTCTGCTAGACGCCTTGGATGCTGATAAACTGGCAACTCATCCGTTAGTACAATCTTCATTTCTATAGGAGTGTTTGTATTTCTAATAGGTTTGTAACTATTAATCAACTTCTTGACTTCACTACCGATTTCTGCACTGATATGTGACAATTCACTCTTGATTTCCAATTTATTCTGTTCTGCACTGTGTATACACATACTTTCAAATTCCTCAAACAACTCAGCACAAGATTTATTCGCGTTACACAGTGATTCTTTTCTGTTGATGCTCACAAACTTTCGACGTGATCTAATATGGTTCTACCCAAAATTGACTCATATGCCATGTCTTCATCAGGAACGATATGAAACTCGACTTCCATCTCAATGCCATCTATCTTGACAGTTATGCTAAAACTACCGAAGGTCATCACATGACTTCCACCAATGCCTGTAAGAGTCTTCGAATATCCAGTTAGTGACTTAATTCCGAGTTTAACAAACACGCTTTTACGTATGAGACTCAAATTTGCTCCTGTATCAATTAGACCGTTGAACTTAATCGATTTATAAGTTACTTCTTTCAACTCCAAACCCGAATCAGTAAATTTACCTGATGCTTTTATTAATTTATCATCTACAACATTGGTGCTTTCAACTTTGGTGGTATCTTTATCTTTACATTCAAACGAACGATGGTCTGTTTTGCCACATTTAAAACAAGTAAACGTTTTCTTGTTACAGTCTCTCATCATGTGTGAAGGATCACCACACTTAAAACATTTGCGATCATCTTTTGTTGTCGAATTTTTCTCTCTATTATCTCTACCTTGCTTGTGAACAGATGACTCGAATGTTGTTTTCTTTGACGACTTTCTAGGATCATAGGATTTTAAGTAGATCTCTATTTGAACTTTTAACGCATCCACTGTTCTCGCCTGATACAATAATGCCTTATTTGCTCTCATGTCTGGTATACCTTCTACGAAATACTCGATTAAACTTTCGTCATCCAAATCGATTGGCTTTGCGATTTCCATTAACGAATACAAAAAACTCATACAAGTTCTCACCTCTCTTTAACTGTCGATTGCTCAGTCTTCTATAAACTTCTGCTG
The DNA here is from genome assembly GCF_018151085.1 of Drosophila tropicalis. NCBI lineage: Eukaryota > Metazoa > Arthropoda > Insecta > Diptera > Drosophilidae > Drosophila > Drosophila tropicalis. Next base: position 33,029 of record NW_027172701.1, on the reverse strand, counting down.
ATGAAACCTTTACTCTAAATTCGTTTTTCAAAGCTACTTTCAGGGACTCCCAACTACAAATATCTCTCTTACTACGTATAAACGATAATGCAGCTCCCTTTAACAATTGTTTTGCATACACAAAAAGCTGTAACTGACTCCACTGTACGGTTAAAGCGCATTCTTCTAGCTCCCTAATCCATTGTACAACATCAATCGAACCTAAACCGCAAAACTCTGAAACGCTTCCCTCCACATCTTTTACCTTTGCCCATCTGTGTTCGGGACTTCTCGAATTGTTCTAGCCGAGGCGAAATCTGCCTCCTGCCCGTCATTCTCAATTTCTATTAGATCGTAGTGAGCGAGTAGACGCGTTTGCAGCTCTGCTTTAAGGCCTGTAGTCTCTAGCCCTAACTCTCTCAATTTAGTACGCAACTCCTCAATACGCAACGTTAGAATCTCACCTCGATCCATTTCACTCAATTACAGTTATATTGCTTAACAAGATTGGTATAGTAATATATAGGTAGTATTAATCAATCAAATTTGTTACGACTTAACAAGATTTACACACTATGTTAATGTAGGTCAAATTGTGTTAGGTTATGGTTTAATTCAGACGATTCTTAGAAATGTGCTCTCTGCAGCTCGCATCAATTTCGTCGATATTTTTGCCACCGGTCTGGTTTCGCTGTGCTAGCAAAGTAACTCACACTCAAGACAATAATTAAACAGCTCACCCAACTATAGTCGTCCTGCTCTATGGAGCCACTCAATATCTCTGTAGCAACTGTTCGGTTCGCTCTCTGTTGCCACTCACTCTGTTGTCGTTACTCACTCGGCTGTTTTCCACTCGTTCTCGTGATCTCTCTTTGTCTGCGTTGTCTGCTTTTGTAACGGTTTCTGTTCTCCGCTTTCTGTTCTCCTTTGGTTTTCCGTTTCCACAGTGAAGACTAGTTATCACCAACTTCGTGCTCTCTGTCTGCTCTCTCCGTCTGTCTGCTTCCACAGTGAACACTGGTTATCATCAACTTCGTGCCCTCTGTCTGCTCTCTCCGTCTGTCTGCTTCCACAGTGACCACTAATTTTCATCAACTTCGTGTCCGCTGTCTGCTATCTCCGTCTGTCTGCTTCCACAGTGACCACTAATTATCATCAACTTCGTGTCCGCTGTCTGCTCTCTCCGTCTGTCTGCTTCCACAGTGAACACTGGTTATCATCAACTTCGTGTCCGCTGTCTGCTCTCTCCGTCTGTCTGCTTCCACAGTGAACACTGGTTATCATCAACTTCGTGTCCGCTGACTGCTCTCTCCGTCTGTCTGCTTCCACAGTGACCACTAATTATCATCAATTTCGTGTCCGCTGTCTGCTTTCTCTTTTCCTCTCGAGTCTCTCCTGCTTTCAACTTCAGCCGCCGACTTTGCCGAAACGGCGCCAAAATTCTGGGTGACGCTTTTCTTGCGTCGTCCGACCGCTCACCGTCTCACCGTTCACTCGTCGCCTCTCGTACAGTCACGCCAACTTCCACTTTTTTTATTTTTTGGGGGTTGGGTTTTTTTTAAAATTCGTTCGCCAACAACCTTGACTTTGTACATAGATATAGTTATAAATCCGATTCTTTCATTGAAAAAAAAAAATTTGGATTGGTGAGACTCAAAAACGATCTTTATTGAAACAAAGCGTCTTAAGAACTAACTTATGATTATTCATACAGATATAATTAAAGTTCGGTTAAAAAGCTTTTGATATTAGTATTGGGAGCTTTTTTATCTGGTGACAAGGGATCTGGATTTTGATTGGCTTATTGATTTTTGCTAACTAAGCGTTCTCACGCTTGGAAGATTTTTGGGGACATTTGTTTATAGGATTTTTGTTTAGTCTCGCTTGCAGTAAACATCCGCTGTTTTCTAGACTAAAGGGGGATCAAGTTATGTGGGTGATTGGAGTGGGAAATTGAGTGGTGTGAGTGGATGGAGTGGCGGATATATTACTCCCCCCAACACGTAGAAAATAGCCTGTGCTCAGGCGGGAAATACAGGGTATAGAGTTGGATGTGCTTGCTGTGTTGCAAGTGAAATTTCTTTGGATGGGGACAATTCATGTAAAACGGGATTGTCAAAAGCTGAGTCACTTGATTGTACAAAAGTTTCATTCTTAATTTGTGTAATAATTATTTTTTTTGATATTGACTTAAATTTATAGATAAGATATAGGGTTAAACTTATTATTGTAATTATAAATGTTGTGGTAGTTATGATATTAAATATTTTGTTATATGCAGTTTTTTCGGAAATGATTTGTTTAGCTTGGATATAAGAGATTGGTTCTAGTTTTGTTACATTATTGGTTACATAAATATTTTGGGTATAATCTTGTAATGTATTTACTATTGATATTTCATTTAACTGCATAGCACAGTCGTATATTTTTATTATATTATTTCCTTCTATGAATATTTTATTTTGGTTACAATTTTGTTTTAAATTTGTTTTGGGCAAGTTCCAAGTTACGATAATATTTGGTTCTACATAACTAATTGAATTGGTTTTGAACATCTTTGTGTATTTGCATTCTGCTGGTTTTTGTGTAATAATGCCAACTATACACTCATTTATTTCTTGTTTTTTGGTTGATTTTGCATAAATTTTATTATTTTGAATATAGTAAGTTTCTTGAATGTTTTCTGTTAAAGTGTTATTATTTTCATCTGGATAGGATATAATTTTGAATAGCGATGTTTTAGATATTTGTCTAGGTATATGCGAAATTATTAATATTTCATTTGTGTCTGATTTTAACCAAGTAGATGTTTTTATGTTTAAAAGTTTTTCTGTATTTATGTTAAATATTTCTTGATGGTTTAAAAGTTTTGGATTAAATATTCCTAGTCTTGTCAGCTGCATTCCTAACTCTATGTCTTCTATGTATTCTGTAAAATGCTCTAAGTTGAACATTAGTATATTTAGTTTTTTGTCTGCATCCTGTTGAATAGTAAGATTATTTAGGAGTTCTATGTTTTTGTTGACTGCTTCAATGATATGATTAAGTTCATTATTTTGGGCGCTATTTGCTGATAGACTATCAATTTTTTTCTTCAAGTTCTTCTTTATCGTATTGGTCTAAGGTGCCGAAAAGATATTTATGTGCTGTGCCTATTATGTTAATAAGTCCTCGCTTATTTCTTTTTTATTATTTTTATGCCGTTCATTTCGCGATTTAATTTTTCGACTAAATACTGAATGTGGACTATGTTTTTATATGGTTCTGACTGCTCAACCAAGTTGTTGTAAGTGGTTTGTATATTGGTTAAGTTTACAGTTAAATAATGATATTCGAAATCTGAGGGTAAATCCATGGTTCCTGTTTTGAATACAAGATATCCATTAGGTGCCTTTATGGGATTAATTTCAATGCTTTGATTATGCGTCGAGTGTACCATTGATAAGAGTAGAAATAGTAATGTTGGGATCTCTGAAATTAATTAGTATATTTACTTTGATGAGTTTTCTTTTTCTTTTTGAATTTCGATTTGTAGTGTGTTGTTTGTCTACCTCGGTTTGTTTCAATATAATGTTTGTCGTCAACTTGGGTAATTTCCCTGTTTTCTTAAAGGGTGTTGTCGTTTTCGATCTAACTAAAGGGGCTTGTTTATACTGTGTATTTATATCAAAATCGTTCCTATTTTCATTTAATTTATCAATTTGTTTAGCTTTGTTAGCTTGTGTATTATAAAGAGGTGTGCCTGCGTAAATAAAGATATCTGCTGGTGTTCTGTTTGTCGTTAGATGTTTGGTTTTATGGTTATATGTGTAAAGGATAGTTTCAAATTTAGTTTGCTTGTCTTCTATACTAGACTCTGCATTAATAACTCTTAGCTTTTCGTTTACAGTTCTGTGGAATCTTTCCACGTCTGAAACACCATTTTTGCTCGATGTTATACTTATATTAACGTTTTCTGATTGTAGCCAATTTTGAAGAGCTATGCAAATGAAAGCTGAGTCCTTATCTGCTTTGATTTCTAAGGGTTTACCCATATCGTTAAAGATTTTTGTGATTGCTCTTTTTGTTTCAAGCCAATCTCGACTTTTGACTTCGACTAAAGTCGCGTACTTTGAATAAATATCAATACAAGATAAAAATTGTTGATTGTCGATTAAATAGAAATCCATTACGTATTTTTCTCTAGCGTTAAATATCTCTGGGGTGGTTTCAAAAGATAATTTGGTATTTCGGTTTTCTGATTTTGATAAATTGCAAATATGGCATTCATTAATGAAATTTTGAATTAATTTCTGATAGTCTGGATAATAGTATTTTTCTTTAAACCAGTTTTGAGTTTTAGTGATACCTGGATGAAGTAATGATTTATGGTTTTTAAGAATAATTTCTTTGAATTCTGCATAAGTGGGAATGTCTTTTAATTTGTAAGTGGTTCTCAATGTTTTTGTTTGGCTGTCTGGGTTAATTATTTCAAGATAAGCTTCTTGAAGTATTTGAAAATCTGTGTCGTTTTGAATATAAAGTGCGTTATTTTTTGAGCATAAATATTCCTTAATAATTTCTTTAGCAAACTGATTGGTCATTTCTACATATGATATTTCTATCTTCGTTTTGTGAAAATAGTGAGTAACGTTGACTTTATTTTCGTTGCATTTATTGAATTCTATTTGACGATTGTAATAATTCAGGGGTTTTTCTGAAATGGCTATTAGGTTTTCGTTATCTTCTTGAGCACTATGTACTGTAGCTCTAGAACTACTTATTTCTTCACCTAAAAGATTTTCATCTATTTTTACTCTGGAAAGGGCGTCTGCCACATAATTTTCTTTTCCTGGTAAGTATTTTATTTTATAATCAAATTCGTTCAATTTTATTTTCCATCTCTGTAATTTCATGTTAGGTTCTTTGATATTGTCCAACCAGACAAGGGGTTTATGATCACTTAGTATTTCAAAATGTCTACCGAAGAGGTATGGCCTAAAATATTTGGTTGCCCATACGATAGATAGTAATTCCTTTTCTATGGCTGAATAATTAAGTTCATGTTGGTTTAGTGTTCTACTACCATAAGAAATAGGTCTATGGTCTTGTGAGAGGAAAGCACCTAAAGCTATATTGCTAGCATCAGCGGTTAGAAAAAATGGTTTTTTAAAATCGGGATATGCAAGTATGGGATCGTTCATAAGGAGGCATTTTAATTTTTCAAAGGATGAAATATAATGTGGGTCGGTTATGTTAATCTTAGCTCCTTTCTTTAATCCAAGGGTTAAAGGCTTTGCAATGTGTGCAAAATTTGGAATGAATTTACGGAAGAATCCGCATAAGCCTAAGAATGATTTTATTTCTTTCGGGGTTTTCGGGATTGGAAATTTTAGAATAGCTTTGACTTTGTCTGGGTTTGGTTTGATTCCTTCTGTAGTTATGACGTGACCTAAAAATTCTGTTTCCTTTTTCAAGAACTCGCATTTATCTAATTGTAGTTTTAGATTAGCATTGCGCAATTTAGCAAAGACCTTTTTTAGTGATGCCAAATGTTCTTCTAATGAGGTGGAATAAACAATAATATCGTCTAAGTAGACTAAACAATCTTTATAGATTAAGTCTTCTAATAAATTGTTCATACATCTTTGGAATGTTGCTGGTGCATTTTTTAGTCCAAATGGCATTCGTGTGTACTCGTAATGACCATGTTTAGTTGAAAATGCGGTTTTTTCGATTGATTTAGGGTCCATTTGGATTTGATGGAATCCCTTGGCGAGGTCAATGGTTGTAAAATATTGACATTTTCCAAGTTTGTCTAATATTTCATCCATTACTGGTATTGGGAACTTGTCATCGACGGTAATCTCATTTAGACTACGATAGTCGATTACTAGGCGGAACTTTTGTTCCTTGGATGCGTCCTCTTTTTAGGTACGATCCAGATTGGTGAACAATAGGGCGATTTCGATTTCCGAATGATTCCCTGTTCTATCATTTCATTAATTTGTTTATTGACTTCTTCGTCAAAGATTTGTGGGTATTTGTATGGGTGTTTGTAAATTGGGTCTTCGTGTTTAGTTCTGATGTTGTGTTTTATTGTACTGGTAAAGGTCAAATTTTCACCTTTCCTATACTGGATATCGCTAAATTCATGCAATATTTTCTTTAACATTTCTATTTCTTCTGAATTTAAATGATCAAGTCTAAATTCGTTTCTTTCCTCGATACCGTTATTTATTTCATGTGCGAATGCTTCATATTCAAACTCTGGGGGAGGATAAGGTATTGATTCTTCTTTTTCTTCTTTATTGGTGTATTTGAAATAGAATTTGTGATTTGATAATGTTACACTATTTTCTTCGTAATTAATAACGGCCTGACATGCTTTGAGATATTTTCTACCTAATAGTATGTCATATGTTGATGAAAATTTATGGCAATAAAATTTTTGATGGTTGGGGCAAAGCTTGCTTGGTGCAAAAGATACGCTTTTGTTAAGCTCAATTATTCCTTTTATTGTTTGAACATTTAAATTTTCTGATGTTTCTGGAAAATTGAAATAATTTTCGTTGATAATATTTATTGAAGAGCCTGTATCTATAACGCACTTTAAAGGAATGTTATTGATTTTTAGTTGGACATAGGGATTTGATTGGAGGTATTCGGTTGATCTATTTGATCCAACTGTTCTGTCTGAGCTATCTGATCCGAGGCTGATTGATGAAAATTTTCGGACCATTCCATTTTACTCTGACCACTGGTACTCTCTCTTTGCCTTTTAGTGGGTTGATTTACCACAGGGTTTTGATTCTGAGGTTGATTCTGAATCTGATAATTAAGGGGATTTTCTTGTCTGCCCTGATTAAGATTTTGTTGAAATTCTTCTCGAAGCTGTTGGTTATTTTGGGAATTGGTATGATTTGAATTATTGTATTGGTGGTTTTGCTTATAATAGTTCTGCCCTGAATGGTTTTGGTTTGATTTGTAATTCGAATTTCCTGAATTACTTTGATTGTTAGTTTTTGGTTTCTCTGTGGAGCTGTTTTCATATTGACCCTCTCTCTGGGCTACTTGTTTCAGATTAGACACTGTTGAAATATCAAACTTCGCTAATGTCATATAAAGCTTGTCTGGTAATTTTTTAATAATGACTTCTTTGACTGTGTTATTCATGGCATTTGTGTATAAAATGGTATTGGCGGCATCGCCTTCTAATTCTAACTTATTAATTATAATAAAAGACTTATGTTCTAAATCTTCAATAAACTTACGAAGGTTTCCTCCAAAGGAAGTACGACGGCTATAGTAACTCTTCATAAGGCGTTTGCACCTTATATTCGCTGATGAGGGCGGCCCGCAACTCGCTCCAATTGTTGGCGTGCGCTAGTTGTGATATCCGTTGTGCATCTCCAGTGAGCTGCATCTCTATAGTACCATACATCAAGCTATGTTGACGGATGTCCCTCGTCGGGTAGAGTTGTAGAATGTAGTCAACTCTCCGTATGAACGTGCTCAGGGTCAAAGCGTTACCATCGAAATTGGGCAACTGTCTAAGCATGGTAAGTGCTTGGTTCAGATGTGTTTCTGATAGTTCCAGTGTCATCTTTAATTAGAATATATTTAGAACTTCAAGATTCGATGTCGCGCTTTTGACTGCACGAAAGGTTCTTTTGCGGATAAAACAAAAAAAAATTTTTCGAGGGCTTTGGGCTTTAGTTGCTTACATCTCCTTTACTTGTTTTTAGCACAAAAAGTCTTGATCACGGGCCAACCTTAGATTTGATATCTGTAGCGGTGGCTTGACACAAGTTTCGCACAATTTATTTAATGATACAAAAAAAGTTTTGCTTATAACGCAACCTTAGATTCGATATCCGTAACGGATCTGGATTTTGATTGGGTTTTTGATTTTGATTGGCTAACTAAGCGTTCTCACGCTTGGAAGATTTTTTGGGGACATTTGTTTATAGGATTTTTGTTTAGTCTCGCTTGCAGTAAACATCCGCTGTTTTCTAGACTAAAGGGGGATCATGTTATGTGGGTGATTGGAGTGGGAAATTGAGTGGTGTGAGTGGATGGAGTGGCGGATATATTACTATATATTACACGTTAATGCATGCAATTTTAACAATTTTCTGTTCATTTGCGAACTTCACACACACACACACACACACGATTTTCACTAATTGTCTTGGGCCAGAAATCTCGGTTGAGCCCCCAGTTTGTAGAATTGGAATATTCCTGGTTATTTAATTCAATATTATTTAATTCCTTATTTAAACTTTTTTATTATTTATTAACAATGTTTCTTTGTGTTAAGAATACATATATTTATTAATTATTATAATGGCCTTAGCGACAAATTTGCGTGTGCGATGTGATCGAGGCGAGAGTACGATTGCGAGTGCTTTGCGATCGACGCTTCTGCTTTATTTTCATGAGTGAGTCGACCAGATAGGTACGGCCGCTGCGTGTCGTTCTGTCTCGCTCACTCGGTACCAAACGATTGCCATGATTATGCCTTCCTGACACTTCATTTCCTACATGTATGTATTTATAAATATGGGCGGATATAAATATATATGTCTGCACAATAATGGCCGGAAAAAATTTATAAATATGGACGGATGTATATGGGCACGATAATGCTGGAAAAAAATATGTATGTGTGGATTTATATAAGGGCGGATATATATGTGGCCAAAATAATGGCCGGAAGAAATTATATGTATTTTTATTTATAAATATGGACGTGTATATAATTAGGCAAAAGAAGGGAATCTGAAATAATGTGATTTTAATTTGGCGCGCTTGAGCCGCCTATCGATATCACGACTCGACTCACGTGTCACCACTACTCCGAAAACAGCTGCCGGCCACTGTTTATATATTTGGTTTTTCTTTTGTTTTGGTGATTAATTGTGTTATAATAATTTTTGTGGTTGTGCGGAGGAGGAAAAAAAACAAACAAGAACGCTTTTACATACCGCGAGTGTTGTGCGTGACGGCAATAAAACAAACGATCAGTGCGTATGGATATATGCATACAGGCGTGAGTACACAGGTAAGTATATGTATGTATGTGTGCACGCGTTCACAAAAACGTAAGTAATTTGTTATTTAGCTAACTCGATCGAATGATAGGAATTCAATACCCTTGTTGGGTTCCCTTCCTCTCCCCTTTTTTTTTTAAATAAATATGCGACACAGAAATGGATTATGTGTTGTGGATATGTACATATGTAAAAAAAAAACTTTCACTCGTTGCAGAGGACGGACGTGTTTTTTTTTGCGCTTATCAATTTTTATTTTTTTCTCGCGATTAAATACTTTTTACAAATTTCTTAAATTCAATATCGGTTTAATTAATAATAATTTCAACATCCGAATTTTATTTTCATTTCGCGAATTCTTGCTGTCGCTTTTGTTTAAATTTAAATAAAATCAAAACTTACAACAATACTTGCATTAGCGGTGTTGTTGTTTTGCTTATCTCTTTTGCGTTTGTGTCTTTACCGTTTTAACTAACTCTCGCGCTCTTGCGTACAAATTGTTGTTGCATGTGTTCAATTTGACGCGCTCTCCCGCTCTTTCCTATTCTTGATTGATTTGCGCTCTCGTCTTTTGCCTACCCGCGACTTTGTGATACGTGTTTTTGTTTTTGTGCTTTCATCTCTTTTTATTCTCTAGTTGTGAAGGCTTACTCTGCACATTAACCCTTGTGTCAGAACTGGTCAGTATGTTCTTATACACAGAATTTTAACCCTTAGAATTTTTATTTTTTATTTTTTGTATTTCCTTTTTTTAATTAAATTAAACTTTTTGATAAAATGGTTGTCTGCTCAAAAAATAATTGCATAGTTGCCACTAATGCGGTTGACTCCCATGATTATATTCTGTGTTGGTTGTGTGACAATGCGGTTCACGTTAAGTGTGCAGGTTACACAGGCAGAATCAAGGAGTCTATTGCTAAAGGTGGTGGCTTAAAATATGGATGTGATGCTTGCCGAGAGGTCGAGAATGAGATGCGCTCTTTCATGAGGCGGACTAGAGATAGTTTTGACACTTTAAGGGCAGGTTTTAATAAACTCCAAGCGGAGTTTACTGCGGTGGAGACTCAGTTCAGAAGTTTATCGCTTATGAATGAGTCTCCGAAACGTAAAAAGGACCAGTCCTTGGGGTGTTTCTGCATCTGTAGACCCGCCAGCGTCTCTTATCGTCCCCGACCGGTCTCATGCACCGTCCACTCCTAATGTACAGCAATTGATTTCGTTTAAGAGCCCGGTTGTGAATGCTATTAGTAAGGAATTACCGGTATCACCTGGGAATGATCTCTTAAAAACGATGCCTATTGTAGTGTCCGATGTGTCCGGGCAATTACCCATTCCAATGGAAATTGCCGTTAGTTCTAAAAGTATCGAGGGCCCCGTAAACAAGTTGACTGCTGCAGTGGGTGACTTGTCCAACGTTACTGCTGCGGCTGACGCTTCGGGACCGCGGCCTCTCGTTGGCATACCACCAAAGAAACATATATTTGTTTCTAGGCTAGACCCTGTTGTCACATCTGATGATGTAATAGCCTATATTCGGAAGAAAGTTAACGTCTCGAATATTGCGGTGGAGAAGTTTAAATTTTCTTACTCTCGGGACATTTCGTCCTTTAAAATTAGTGTTTCTGCCAATATCTTCGACACTATATGTCGAGAAGATTTTTGGCCAAAACATATACTAGTTAAGGAATATACTGTGAAAAAGAAAAATCGGAAACCGATTCGCTTGCCAACAACAACAACTAATACCATTCCTGCCACATCAGCATCTGCTGGTGTGTCAAAAAACTAGCTTCGTCCCTTAACCTGGGTTACCAGAACGTTAGAGGGCTGAAATCTAAACTTTCTAATCTCTATGTAGATAGTCTTTCTTTTGAACATAACATTCTAGCTTTTACAGAGACGTGGCTAAAACCTGATATTGCTGATGCATCGGTTTTTTCCACAAACTTTTCTATATTCAGACGTGACCGGATTTCTCGTATAGGTGGTGGCGTTCTGATAGCTGTTGATGCTGCTTTATCATCTGAAATGATTCAATTTTCTAGTACCCAGGAGATTGAGTTTGTCGGTGTTAAAGTAAATTTTAAATCTTTTAATGCTTTCATTACTTGTTCCTATATTTCACCATTGTCAGACATGGTGGTATATTTAAATCATTTAGAGGCAATTCAGTTTGTCTCCTCTTTAGTTTCCAGTCAAGACTTGCTCATAGTTGTAGGTGATTTTAATTTACCCGCTTTAGCATGGTCACTAACAGATGAATCTACCACGTTGCTGCCCTCTTTGTCACATGACTTTATTGATGGCCTTCTAGGCTTATCTTTATCCCAAGTCAATCCCGTCTTAAATTCTAATAGAAAATCGTTAGATCTTATTTTTGTATTGGATTCTTCTTATTGTGAGGTTTCTAGAATCGAACCATTTGTTCTTCCAGAAGACAAATTTCATCCTACATTAAATTTAAAAATTGATTTGCCCTTGCTTTCACCATTACTTGGTTTAAATGAGTTACCTCTAACTAGGTGCTTTCGTAAGACTGACTTTGCCAGCCTTAATGAAAACATTGCTACTACCGATTGGTCTTATCTGTACAATTGTAGAGATATGAACTCAGCTGTTCGTTTTTTCTATGATACTCTGAATTCACTCTTTGATATTTGTGTGCCTCTTGGTAGGCTGGAGCGGCTTAACAAACCTCCCTGGTTCTCTCGTGAGTTATCCAATTTGAAAAATGTGAAGACACGATATTATAAGAAGTTTCAAAAAACACGTCGTTCATCAGATTATGCTCTGTATACAGTCGCTCGTTCAAAATTCATGATGCTTAATACACAATGCTATAAGAATTATCTTCAGCGGTGTAAGCTTCAGTTTTCTTCTGACCCTAAACAATTTTATAACTTTGTTAATTCTAAACGTAAGACCTCTGTGCACCCATCTTTTTTGTCTTTTCAAAATAAAAAAGCAAGCACTGATCAGGCAATTGCCGATATGTTTGCGAGTTTTTTCAAAACAACTTATTCCTCAACGGAATATCGAGCAAGTCCGTATCCTTATCATTTAAAAAAGGCTAATTGCATTTTCAATCCAGTGATTGATGAAAGTTCTATTCTTAGCGAACTTAAATTAGTTAAACCTGTTTATTCTCCGGGGCCAGATGGTCTTCCTGGATGCGTACTCAGGTTCTGTGCAAACGCATTATGTAAACCCATTTTAAAATTGTTTCTATTGTCTGTCGAATCTTCCTCTTTTCCATCTATTTGGAAGGAGTCGTATATCATTCCTCTGCATAAAAATGGCAAAAAGTCCGAAGCCTCTAACTATAGGGGTATCTCAAAATTGTCCGCTATTCCGAAAGCTTTTGAGAAAATTATAACTTCTCAATTGCAACATTTTTGCAGCTCTATTATTTCGCCATCCCAACATGGGTTTGTGAAACGTAGATCTACAACCACTAACCTTTTAGAATTTACATCAGTAATTATCAAGGGGTTTAAAAATGGTAAACAAACTGATGTAATATATACTGACTTTAGCAAAGCCTTTGATTCCGTTAATCATACCCTATTACTTTCTAAGCTGAGCGACATTGGGTTTCCACCCCTTTTCCTTTCTTGGGTTCGTGAATATTTAACAAATAGAAAACAGAAGGTACTTTTTAAGTCTTCTTTTCCGCTTCCATTCCTGTGACTTCTGGTGTACCTCAAGGTAGTCATCTTGGCCCTCTGCTCTTCACACTATTCATTAACGATCTTCCATCAGTCATTGTTCATTCGCGTGTGCTTATGTATGCTGACGATGTCAAGATTTGTCTTACTCATAAAGATACAGATTCATTTAGTCGGCTACAAGCTGATCTTAAAAACTTTCAATCCTGGTGCCAGTTTAATCTACTAAATCTTAACACTACCAAATGTAAGGTAATGACTTTTTTCCGTAACTCTCCCCAACTGGTCACTTATTTTCTAAACAATAGCCCTTTAGAACGTTTAAATAATATAAATGATTTGGGCGTACTTATGGACCATAAGTTAAATTTTAACACCCACATTTCCACCACGGTCGCAAAGGCCATGAGTGTCCTGGGTTTCATTAAAAGATGGTCAAAAGAATTTGATGACCCCTATACAACTAAAGTTCTTTTTACTTCGCTTGTCCGTCCTATTTTAGAGTATGGATCTTGCATTTGGTCACCTCAATATGAGTCGCACCAGATTAGACTTGAATCCGTTCAAAAGCAGTTTTTGCTATTTGCTCTTCGTGGCTTAAGCTGGGATCGCAATGTCAATTTGCCTTCGTATTCTAGTAGACTTCTCTTGATTAACCTTCCGTCCCTAACTAACCGTAGAATTATGCTTGGTGTCATTTTTATGCACAAGCTCCTAATTGGTGATATCGACTCGCCTGAGTTATTAGCTCAGGTGAATCTGTCGGTACCATGTAGACGGAGTAGACATCCTTTGATACCTTTATCCCTTAGTCGTTGTTCTTCTAACTATGCTATGCATGAACCTTTTAGGGTCCTCTGCTCTGATTACAACCTTCTATTCCCTGTAATCAGCTCAGAGTTTTCTATTAATATGCTTAAAACATCTATCCTATCCCATTTAGTTAATAGATAGCTATAGTATTATTTGTTTGTCTGTTTTTTCTATTGTGTATTTGTCCACGCGATTCGTGCCGTGCGTTATACGGCTGCACCCCTCGGTCGGTCGGGTGGGAGGTGGGCAGTTATCTGCTTGGGCTCGCGCGTAACAGGTGTCGTAGGGGCCACTTGAACGTACTGCGCATAGTATCGCCAACGTCCGCTATATGTATGTGCGTGCATCAATGTATGACGATGTATGTATGTACATGTACATGTGAATGTAAACGAATTTTACATTTTTAAAAAAAGTGGAATTGAACAGAATTGTGAGGAAAAGAAAATAAATAGAAATGGGTAATCGTGGAATGCGTGCATCAATGTATGACGATGTATGTATGTACATGTACATGTGAATGTAAACGAATTTTACATTTTTAAAAAAAGTGGAATTGAACAGAATTGTGAGGAAAAGAAAATAAATAGAAATGGGTAATCGTGGAATGGAAAACAAAAAATGTTGGACAAACACGCTAAGGATTGGGAACTACCATGTAACCTTGGAGCAGGTCAGGTATGTATATAATAGTGTGTAGGTCGCTATGGAAAAGCGGGAAAACCTCACACTTTTATTAATATGTAGGATCAAATGAAATGAATAATGAAATCTTGTAATTATCGGAATTCCGCTGATGCAAGCTGGAGGAGCGGAAGGATATCCGGCTAGAAGGACCAAGGGGGCGGAAGGATCCAAAGTAAGCCACAAGTGGTTGGCGGGTGCCAATTTCTTCCGGGGTCTGGTGCGTGAGTAATGTAATTAAAACGCGCGAGAACTTCGTTTTAAATTAATTGAGAGGCTGCTGGCCAATAACTCGGCCGCGGAGACTCCACGGCTTGCCAGATCAGCGGGGTTGTCCTCGGAGCGCACATGTGACTAGCTTTGGCCACTGGTGCTTTTGGAGATGCTGGATACCCGATTGGCCACGAAGGTGGAACAACTACACGGGGGTTTATTGAGCCAAGCCAACACGATGGTAGAGTCGGTCCAAAACTGGGAGGTTGCAGGTGGGGGAGATCACCCATCATCTGAGTCTGTAGTCGTCGACGATGAACGATGCAGACTTTACACCCCTTGATGTGGGACTTCACCAGGTTCTTGATTCGTGGGATCCAGAATACCGCACCATCAGTTGATTGCCGCCATGCAACGTGATGCGGTGGGTGAATTCGCAGGCGAGTGAAATGAGTATTATAGGGGAGGAGAATAGGGTGACGTTCGTCATACCGGAGGGACTCAGCGGCCCGGAGTCGTCCTCAGGAGCGGAATATCCCATACTGGTCGAGAAATGGATTCAAATTGAGTAGCGTGCTGGATGCTTGCAGGGTCGCCCTTCACCCAGGGACCGTATCTCCGCGATGTATTCCCGACGCTGGGAGGTCCGAATCAAGGCGCGCTCGGCGGAGAGAAGTTCATCATTGGTGAGACGGACCGTGGAAGGCGTTAAAATCCTTTTGGTGGCGAAGCGTAGGATATATGCGGTGACTCGTAATGCCCTACCGTAGTCCGAGAAACGTTCGCTAACGTCATCGTCGCGGTGGTGTGGCACTGGACTCGTTGCTCCAGCTGGGTGTCTGGGAGTTCATTATTGAGAGTTGGCCAATACTCGGGGTCCCGCTGGAGCCACTCCGGCCCATGCCACCAGAGGCTGCTGGCCGATAACTCGGCCGCGGAGACTCCACGGCTTGCCAGATCAGCGGGGTTGTCCTCGGAGCGCACATGTGACCAGCTTTGGCCACTGGTGCTTTTGGATTGGCCACGAAGGTGGACCAACTACACGGGGGTTTATTGAGCCAAGCCAACACGATGGTAGAGTCGGTCCAAAACTGGGAGGTTGCAGGTGGGATTGGGAGTTCAGGAATGATCGACGCACAGAGATCGGCTAGCAAAACCGCTCCGCACAACTCAGCCGAGGCAGCGAGACTGTTTTGACTGGAGTTACACGGGTCTTCGCCGTTAATAAATGGACTCTTACTTGATCGCCGTACCGAACCCGCACATATAGGGCTACTCCATACGCTTTCTGTGACGCGTCACAGAAGCCATAAAGCTCCCACGAGAGCTTATCGCTGGTGTTTAGCCAACGGGGGATGCGGAGTTGACTGAGGCCTGGGTAATCCTGCAGAAATTCGTGCCATTGCTGCAGCAGGAGAGGCGGCAGAACATCATCCCAGCCCAGTTCGGCTAGCCAGATTTGCTGCATGAATATCTTCGCTCGGATTACAAATGGGGCTAGCCAGCCAGCGGAGTCGAAGGGTCTGCCTCTTGGAGATCGACTCCTTCAATGGTGGGTCCGCTACGGTGAAGAAGACGTCCTCGGCGGCTTGCCAGTGGATGCCCAAGGTTTTTGCAGTGCTCGCGTCTTCCAGCTCGAGAAAGTCCTCTCGCAGCAGGTGCTCTCTCGGAATAGCTTGAAGTACTTCCTTCTTGTTGGAAGTCCACTTCCGAAGCGGGAGGCCCGTAGATTGGAGGGCAGCTTGAAGCTCTCGTATGGCGAGACGGGCGTCGGCTTCAGTGTGAGCGCCGGCAAGGACATCACCAACATACATGTAGTTCCGAAGGGTTTCGCTCGCCTGGGGGTATATCGCTTGCACGTCTTGTGCCAGTTGTAAAAAGGACTCGGATCGCCAAGAATGCAGTTAACCCCAAACGTGACGGTTTGTAGCTCATAATCCTGAATATTGCCGCAGCGATCTCGGTAGAGGATCCGCTGAAAGGGGGTATGCCTGGGGTCGACTCGGATTTGTCGATACATCTGCGTTATGTCAGCGTTGAAAACGAATTGAAAGAACCGCCATTTCAGTACCTGAGGCGTGAGATCGGCCTGAAGAGTAGGCCCGGTGTGCAAGACATCGTTAAGGCTGACGCCTAGTGTGGAGGGGCTCGGTACCACGCGTACCTTGGTGGTGGTGCTATCGGGCTTAAACACCGCGTGATGGGGGAGATAGAAGTTTTTCCCATTTGAGGCGGCGTCACCCGAATCATATGACCCAATTCCAAATACTCTTGAATGATGGCATCGTTCTGCGTTTTTAGGACGGCATCCTTGAGAAGGCGTGCTTCATTCCGCAGGAATTGAGCCAGCGCGATCGGTCTTGAGTGGCCCAAGTCAACGCTATTCGGACCTTTAAACGGTATGGACACAACATATCGGCCGTCCTTTCCTCTTTGGGTGGTCTCCTGGAAGTTCCGCTCGCAGAATGCGTCATCCTCCTTTTCCGGCTTTGCGGGAAGGTCTTCCACCTGCCAAAACTGCGTCACTGCGGCACTGCGTCGGAACCGTGTTAAGGAATGGAGCCGTTGGAATGGCCCCTGACAACTTGGATACGACCAGGGCGGAGACCTCAATCTTGTTCAGTCTGTCACACGGAGGAGACAACATCAGCAGACACACCTTGTCGGCGCAGCCTCCATCACTCTGGCCCATGCCAGTAACCGCGGCGTCTACTGGGTTTTGGGGGGCTGGACCATTTTGAAGACACGCTCGGAGAGAAAAGTTGAATCGGCCCCCGAGTCGATCAACGCACGAATACGGTGATCCACACCACGATGGTGCAGAGTGTCAATCGCAGTGCCTAAGAGGCCTCTGCCTGGGGTAGATGCAAAATAACTTTGAGCATTTGTGAGCTGGTTGCTCGTGGACTGACGCTTTGTGGCGCTGAATGGTGGGACTTGCGCAGCGGACGCAGAGGACACGGACACATCACTAGGATGCAACAGAGTATGATGACGTTCCTTGCAGGTATGGATCAGCCCTTCACTTGATGACCGCGGGCAAAACAGTTCAAACAGACTCCCCTGCTGTCTAATGGTTTCCAAACGCCTCTGAACAGGCATATCAAGATTGTTCTTACAGGAGGGATTGTGGCCTTCGGCAATTGGCTGGTACAGATGGCGATAAGTAAGACATCCCAATTCTCAGTACTAACACCCGAACGCTCAAGCGCGGTAAGACACCCTTGAAACGCAGTCTGCAGCTCTCGCAAGGATTTGCCCGACTCTTGTGCCACCGCGGGAATCTGAAGTAGTTGTCTGGCTTGAGTCATGACAAGCAGACGGATATTTTCGTACCGTGCTGTGAGGTTCTCCCACGCAGCCTGGAAACCCTCATTCGTCGGCTATATAAATGGCGGCGAACAAATCGCGGTATGAGGACAATGCTAGGCTGTCGCCATCAAATGTCTCCACCTCACACGGAGGAACTCTATGCCCCCGGCCCCGAATAAGAATCGTCATCTGAGCCGACAGCTGTTCAAAGCGTTCTCCGAACAACGTCCCGCATCGCACATACGCCGCGTAAGCGGATTTGTGCTTCGCCTTGATGTGGCTTATGTTTGCCAAGCTTTCCTCGTCGGTTTGGACTGTCAAGGCCTTGTGACAACGGGAGTATTCCATCTCGACCGTTAACCAAAGGGATTTGAGCTGCTCTAAGTGCATTTTAATGGAAAACAAGGGCACTTCAGAAAATAGAGCTTCCCTCTCACGAACTTCAAACGAAATCGGAGAGGGACGTTCTGGAGTGTTCTCTACGCTGTTGTGATACGGATCGGGTGACGGGAGCGTCAGAACAGTGCGTCACGATAACGTGCGGGATCTGGGTCTGGGTTAAAAGCTTGGAACGACCTTTGTGTTCACTTGAGTCTTTGACCGAGAATCTGCGACCCTTAGGTAGGCTGGACGAAGACGGACGGGCCCTTGGGGATTCGCTGCGGCTGCGAACAGACGAGCACTTGCGCGAAATATCCGTACGATTAACGGACTGCTCCGTGGACATACTCAGGGGACGACCTTACCGACAAACACCCAGTTTGTGCGCTTTTGGACTTGGAAAAACAACAAAATAATGAGAAGTGGACTGTATGAGGACGCAATAAGTTTCTCACTGTGCACCGCGGAATCGCGGGAGAATTCTCTCGCGTGTGGCTCGGAAACGGAGCCCTTTTAATGGGGATAGATGCGGAACATTATACGAACGCACGAATGCGGACCGAAATTACACGTAGACGAAGCGAAATGATTACAAAACAAGTTTATATGGATTCGTAAGTAATGGGATTACGTTTAAAAAAAAAACACGGATGAAGGTGTATAGGACAAAAAAAAAATACGTTTTTATATAAATCTGGATCTGGATATATATATGTGCGCAAAATAATGGCCGGAAAAAAATTATATATGATTTATAAATATGGACGGATATATAAATATGGTCACGATAGTGCTGGAAAAAAAATATATATGTATTTATTTAGAAATATGGGCGGATATATATATGTGCGCAAAATACTGGCCGGAAAAAATATATATATAATTTATAAATATAGGCGGATATATAAATATGGGCCCGATAGTGCTGGAAAAAATATATATGTATTTATTTATAAATATGGGCGGATATATATATGTGCGCAAAAGCTGGCCGGAAACATTATATAAATAATTTATAACTATGGACGGATATATTAATATGGGCACGATAGTGCTGTAAAATTTTTATGTATGTATTTATAAATATGGGCGGATATAAATATATATGTCTGCACAATATTGGCCGGAAAAAATTATATATAATTTAAAAATATGTACGGATGCATAGGGGCACGAATATGCTGGAAAAAAAAATATATGTGTATTTGTTTATATATATGGGAGGATGTATATATATGTGCTCAAAATACTGGACGGCTGCAGAAATTCGTGCCATTGCTGCAGCAGGAGAGGCGGCAGAACATCATCCCAGCCCAGTTCGGCTAGCCAGATTTGCTGCATGAATATCTTCGCTCGGATTACAAATGGGGCTAGCCAGCCAGCGGAGTCGAAGGGTCTGCCTCTTGGAGATCGACTCCTTCAATGGTGGGTCCGCTACGGTGAAGAAGACGTCCTCGGCGGCTTGCCAGTGGATGCCCAAGGTTTTTGCAGTGCTCGTGTCTTCCAGCTCGAGAAAGTCCTCTCGCAGCAGGTGCTCTCTCGGAATAGCTTGAAGTACTTCCTTCTTGCTGGAAGTCCACTTCCGAAGCGGGAGGCCCGCAGATTGGAGGGCAGCTTGAAGCTCTCGTATGGCGAGACGGGCGTCGGCTTCAGTGTGAGCGCCGGCAAGGACATCATCAACATACATGTAGTTCCGAAGGGTTTCGCTCGCCTGGGGGTATATCGCTTGCACGTCTTGTGCCAGTTGTAAAAGGACTCGGATCGCCAAGAATGCAGTTAACCCCAAACGTGACGGTTTGTAGCTCATAATCCTGAATATTGCCGCAGCGATCTCGGTAGAGGATCCGCTGAAAGGGGGTATGCCTGGGGTCGACTCGGATTTGTCGATACATCTGCGTTATGTCAGCGTTGAAAACGAATTGAAAGAACCGCCATTTCAGTACCTGAGGCGTGAGATCGGCCTGAAGAGTAGGCCCGGTGTGCAAGACATCGTTAAGGCTGACGCCTAGTGTGGAGGGGCTCGGTACCACGCGTACCTTGGTGGTGGTGCTATCGGGCTTAAACACCGCGTGATGGGGGAGATAGAAGTTTTTCCCATTTGAGGCGGCGTCTCCCGAATCATATGACCCAATTCCAAGTACTCTTGGATGATGGCATCGTACTGCGTTTTTAGGACGGCTTCCTTGAGAAGGCGTGCTTCATTCCCGCAGGAATTGAGCCAGCGCGATCGGTCTTGAGTGGCCCAAGTCGACGCTATTCGGACCTTTGAACGGTAGGGACAACAGATCGGCCGTCCTTCCCTCTTTGGATGGTCTCCTGGAAGTTCCGCTCGCAGAATACGTCATCCTCCTTTTCCGGCTTTGCGGGAAGGTCTTCCACCATAACTTTGTGAGGAGTACCTCAAGTTTTGCTTCTGGACTAACTCGCGTCTGGGCAGCAAAAACTAATCGAGACACCGGAGGGTCAGGCATGATAGCCCCACACAGAACCCATCCAAAGATGGTTTCTAGCCCGACGAACTCACCAATGTCCTTTTTGATCCGTTCTCCGAGGATGTGGGGAAACAGGTCTAAACCGATAATCATATCAATACGAGCGGGCTTGTTGTAGTAGGGGTCAGCCAGGGGGCGATCGAGGCACTGCGTCGGAACCGTGTTAACGAATGGAGCCGTTGGAATGGCCCCTGACAACTTGGATACGACCAGGGCAGAGACCTCAATCTTGTTCAGTCTGTCACACGGAGGAGACAGCATCAACAGACACACCTTGTCGGCGCAGCCTCCATCACTCTGGCCCATGCCAGTAACCGCTGCGTCTACTGGGTAAAAGGGGGGCTGGACCATGTTAAAGACACGCTCGGAGAGAAAAGTTGAATCGGCCCCCGAGTCGATCAACGCACGAATACGGTGATCCACACCACGATGGTGCAGAGTGTCAATCGCAGTGCCTAAGAGGCCTCTGCCTGGGGTAGATGCAAAATAATTTTGAGCATTTGTGAGCTGGTGGCTCGTGGACGGACGCTCTGTGGCGCTGAATGGTGGGACTTGCGATGCAACAGAGTATGATGACGTTCCTTGCAGGTATGGCAATTATGCGCGCTGAATCAGCCCTTCACTTGATGACCGCGGGCAAAACAGTTCAGACAGAGTCCCTGCTGTCTAATGGTTTCCAAACGCCTCTGAACAGGCATATCAAGAAAACTAGGGCAGAGCCGTAATGGGTGATTCTCCCGATGGCACAGCTTGCAAGACGCCGGTTTGAGCTGAGCTTTCGCAGGAAACCCTTGAATCTTCATCGTTGCAGAGGATTTGCGGGGGCCAATGGGGATGGCTTGGACACTTGGGGCTGACTTATGTTCTTCGGTGGCATCCAGGACACGATACCGATCGGTAAGAAATTGGTTCAAATCTTACCAAGTTGGTCTCAACTTGGTCTCAACTGTCGCCTGACAGTCTTATTTGGCACTGATTGTTCTTAAAGGAGGATTGTGGCCTTCGGCAATTTGCTGGTACAGATGGCGATAAGTAAGACATCCCAATTCTCAGTACTAACACCCGAACGCTCAAGCGCGGTAAGACACCCTTGAAACGCATAAGACTCGTCATCTCAGCCGAGAGCTGTTCGATGCGTTCTCCGAACATCGTCCCGCATCGCACATATGCCGCGTAAGCGGATTCGTGCTTCGCCTTGATGTGGCTTATGTTTGCCAAGCTTTCCTCGTCGGTTTGGACTGTCAAGGCCTTGTGACAACGGGTGTATTCCATCTCGACCTTTGACCAAAGGGCTTTGAGCTGCTCTAAGTGCATTTTAATGGAAAACAAGGGCACTTCAGAAGTTAGAGCTTCCCTCTCATGAACTTCAAACAGAGTCAATGCGTCGCACGCCAGAACGAAATCGGAGAGGGACATTCTGGAGTGTTCTCTACGCTGTTGCGCACGAATGCGGACCGAAATTGCACGTAGACGAAGCGAAATGATTACAAAACAAGTTTATATGGATTCGTAAGTATCGATGGGAGTACGTATAAAAAAAAAAACGGATGAAGTATATCAATAAAGATGTATAGGACAAAAAGAAAATACGTTTTTATATAAATCTGGATCTGGATAAATATATGTGCGCAAAATAATGGCCGGAAAAAAATTATATATGATTTATAAATATGGACGGATATATATATGGGCACGATAATGCTGGAAAAATATATCCGTCGATATTTATAAATCATATAAAAAATAATTTATAAATATGGACGGATATATAAATATGGGCACGATAGTGCTGGAAAAAAAATATATATGTATTTATTTAGAAATACGGGCGGATATACATATGTGCGCAAAATACTGGCCGGAAAAAATATATATATAATTTATAAATATAGGCGGATATATAAATATGGGCCCGATAGTGCTGGAAAAAATATACATGTATTTATTTATAAATATGGGCGGATATATATATGTGCGCAAAAGGCTGGCCGGAAACATTATATAAATAATTTATAACTATGGACGGATATATTAATATGGGCACGATAGTGCTGGAAAATATATGTGTATGTATTTATAAATATGGGCGGATAAAAATATATATGTCTGCACAATAATGGAAAAAATTATATATAATTTATAAATATGGACGAATGCATAGGGGCACGATGATGCTGGAAAAAAAATATATATGTATTTGTTTATATATATGGGCGGATGTATATATATGTGCGCAAAATACTGGCCGCAGAAAATTATATATAATTTATATATATAATGTATGGCCGAGCAGGCCATATGTATATGGGCACGATAATGCTGAGAAAAAATATATATGTTGTGGACTTGGCCGTGGTTTTTTATTATTATATATTTTTTTTTAGAGAGCTTTATTGTTTTATTCTTTTAGGCACGTTTTTCTTCGCCATCGTTTTTATACAGAGTGTGACCATCTCTTTTTTCAACAAAAATGATAATTGACTTATATACTAGATTCATGAACAGAAATGGTATTTTTCGGTAATATAGCTTAAATATAAATAAAGTGGTATTTTCTGCGACATATTTCCGCCCCCTAGTGTTGAACCAAGTCTTCAGCACGATCCTTTTTGTCGCGTGATTCCAGTCCTAATCTGCATAGGTTTCTTACTGGCCGACGTTGTTGTTTTTATGTCTGCTACTCTCACTATTCCATCTTCTCCTGGGTGTGTTTTGAGTACTATTCCAATTGGCCATTCACCTCTTGGTATCATGCATTTTACTACGACGAGTTCACCTTGACGAAGTTCCATCTTACAACGTTTCGCTTTTACATTTTCAATTTTTGAATTTCGAAATTCTATTTTCCAGTATTTTAAATGGGTGGTCATATTGGTGAACTAGCCTCATAAGCCCTGGTTCGGTTGGTGCCTTTAATTTGGCTGTGGCCACATCTTTTATCCAAACCAAGAAAGGCTGGACCTTGTTGCCATCTGTCTGTGGCAACTTTTATTGGCGAATCTCTTGTTATGATGTCAGCAATGTTTTCCATGGTTGGAACCCAGTTAAATTCTGCCCTCTTGGACTTTTCGTATATTTCGCTTATTCTGTTGGCTATGAAAACTTGCAGCCTTTCGTTACTGTTTATCCATGAAATCACTGTTTGGGAGTCTGTCCAGAAAAACCTTTCATCAAATTTTAGATGCATTTCGTTTTCAATAGTTTCCGCCAGTCTACATCCCATCACAGCTGCCAATGTTTCAAGTTTTGGAATGGTAACATGTTTCAAAGGTGAAACTCGTGCCCGAGATGCTATAAGCATGACGTCATATTTTGTTGCGGCTTCTGCACCCTTGTAACTTACTCGAATATATGCTGCTGCAGCGTATGCTTTACTGCTAGTGTCGCAAAAAACGTGTAGTTCGACTTTCGTAGCAATAGATAAATGTTGGGAGTAAGATCTTGGTATGCTAACATCATGTAGTCTTTACAGATCGTTTAACCACTCTTGCCACTTTAATCACATCATCCCATCCAATGCCAAGTTCCCAAAATCATGCCGAAAACTTTTTGAGATATGTCTCCTTTTTCGCCCAATCGAATCCGTGTTAACGGACCACGTAGATCTTCGGGTATTCCCTGTAAGGCATCATGATTATTACAAATAAAATTTCGAATTTGAAAATGTCCCGCTGAGTGTATTTTAATTACACCATGAATTATCTCAACAGCTTCGCGAACTGTTGCTTTTGAATCCAGATAGTCGTCGACGTAATGGTTTTCAATGATGGCTTGAGCTACTTCTGGTGCCTCACTTTTATGTATCGCTGCATTGTGGTTTTTTACAAATTGTGTTATAAATGGTGAGGAGGTTGCTCCGAATATCGTTGACGTCATCTGGTAGACTGTTGGTGGTATTCGGGTATTCATATTTCTCCATAAAAAGCATTGTGAGACTGCATCTTCCTTGGCGATTTTTACCTGGTTGAACATTTCTTTAATATCTGCAGCAAAGGCTATTGTGTTTAATCTAAATCTTATTAGCATGCATACGATTGATGGAAGCCAATCCGGCCCAGTTAGTAGATTTTCGTTTAAGGAAATGCCATTACAAATAACTGCTGCGTCGAACACTACTCGAACTTTTCCCGGTTTCTTGGGATTAATTACTGCAAAATGTGGCAGGAACCACAGTTTTGGGGATTTAACCAAGTTGACATTAGTGACTATTTTTGCATAACCATTCTTGAGTAGCTTCTCCACTTCCTTTTGGTATGCTCGCGCTAGTTCGTTGTTTCTGTTGAGCTTTCTTTCTAGATGTACACGCCACCGGGTGAACAGCAGTGAGCGGCGAAGAGCAGTGAGCGGTGAGGAGTGAGGAGGGTTTTTTGATCCTCGGCATCTACGGTCACACCAGGAGGAGTGATTCGGTTTTTTCCAATGGGCACCGCCATTATTCTGAATCGAGCTTTTCACCCGAACACCCGTTCTTTTGCCTTTACGATTTGTAAATTTTTTCAACCCGAACCATTTCGTGTGTGTCGGGCTCTCTGTGAATATTTAATAAAACATAAGTTGATTTAACCGAAGTTTTCGCGCGTTTTTAATTCACCACCCGCTCACCATACCTAGAAGAAATTGGCACCCGCCAACTACTTGTATTTGATTTGGATCCTTCCGCCCCTCCACGAACATTGGTCCTTCGAGCCGGATATCCCTCCGCTCCTCCAGCTTGCATCGGCGGAATTCCTGATAAGTACAAAATTTCATTATTCATTTCATTTCCATACTACTAAAAGTGTGAGGTTTTCCCGCTTCTCCATAGCGACCTACACACTTTTACATATTGTATGTACATACCTGACCTGTTCCAAGGTTACATGGTAGTTCCTAATCCTTAGCGTGATTGTCCAACGTTCTCGTTTTACATTCCACGAGTATCCATTTTTTATTTATGTTTTTTCCTCGCACTCGTCCAAATCCACCTCTTTTTTTTACATATGCATTCACATGTACATGTATGTAATTTCCACAGCTGTTTGCCAAATCCGCGTAAAAGTTTAAAAAAAAAAAAAAAATTATTAAAGTGTTATAAAAACTAGGAAAAAATAATAATCAAAGTGTTCACCGCGTTTTCTTATGTGTTGGAATAATTACTTTTAATGCCAAACTTATTTCCGCACGCGCGTATCTACGTACATACATACATCGTCACCTGTTGATGTACGCGCATATGTACATATCCATATACATATAATCCCTTCGCACATTTACCACGACACAAAAGGCAAAAAAAAAAAAAAAATTCTTTTTTTAAAATAGCACTTAACGTATGCATCGCGATTTCTTGCGCGTTCGAATTATGTGCGAAATTAATTTCCTCACGCGCGTCTTTGGATACCGGTGCACTTGCTTACATACGTACATACATATATGCTTACATAGTCATTCATTGCACATACATATGTACATATCCACAACACATAATACATTTCGGTGTCGCGCATTGATTTAACACAACCCCACATCTAATTAAATTACAATTACTTACGTTTTTTTTGTTGTTGTGAACAACGCGTGTGCATACATATCTATATACTCACCTGTGTACTTATGCATGTACGTACATACATAGATCAAAGCATCTGTCCATATGCATTGATCGGTTGTTTTGTTTGCGCACAACACTCGCGGTGTGTAAAAGCGTTCTTTTGTTCTTGGCTTTTCCGCACAACCACAAAAAAAAATTATTCACATACATAATGAAACAACAAAATCAAAAACCAAATATATAAACAGCGGCCGACAGCTGTTTTCGGAGTAGTGGTGACACGTGAGTCGTGATATCGATAGGCGGCTCAAGCGCGCCAAATTCAAATCACATTATTTCCGATTCTCCTTTTTCGCCTAATTATATATCCGCCCATATTTATAGATAAATACATATATATTTTTTCCAGCACTATCGTGCCCACATTTATATATCCGTCCATATTTATAAATTATTTATATAATTTTTCCGGCCAACTTTTTGCGCTCATATATGTATCCGCCCATATTTATAAATAAATACATAGATATTTTTTCCAGCACTATCGGGTCCATATTTATATATCCGCCCATATTTATAAATAAATACATATATATTTTTCCAGCACTATCGGGCCCATATTTATATATCCGTCCATATTTATAAATTATATATAATTTTTTTCCGGCCAGTATTTTGCGCACTTATATATATCCGCCCATATTTATAAATAAATACATATATATCTTTTCCAGCACTATCGGGCCCATATTTACATATATATCCGTTCATATTTAAAAATTATACATATATTCTTTCCGGCCACCCTTTCGCGCTCATATATATATCCGCCCATATTTATAAATAAATACATATAAATTTTTTCCAGCACTATCGGGCCCATATTTATATATCCATTATCATTAGCAAATTAACTGCCGCCGTGTACAGAAGTGTTTTTTAATGCACTCCGCAAAAATTGAGTGTAAAAAAAAAGACCGCGTTTGCAAAAATTTGTGTTGGGCTCTCAGTCGCCCCCGAGACGCCTATTTACAATCATATTGCTATTAGATTGCTCTAATAGCAATAAATACTAAGTTGCAACAACAAAGTGCGTAATTTTTACAAAAGCCATGTCCACCAATTCGGGCCCAAGCTCTCTCGATCCCCAACAGCAACAGCTACAAGAACTAATTGTACAACAACAACGTGAGCGTCGACTCTCGGTCCAACGCAACAACGCGTACTTTTCGGTGGTGTCGCCGACCCCACTGAATGCTAACGTAAGCAATAACACTGAAAGTGCCAGCCACTCAGCAATCAAAAGCAACTTACCGTGGAGAGAGCAGTGTGCTAACTGGGTCACCGATTGCACCGACCAGCACCGTCAGCTCGTTGACAGCAACTACTGCAGCGTCTGCCGAAGTATTGACCTGCCTCAAGCCGTCAACGACAGGTCGCCCTGAGTCAGCCACAATAGTAAACCCAACGACTTCTGTCCAAACTGTAATGGATAGATATATTAAAATAACTAAGCGGAAGCTAAGCCCGCAAAAGAAAAAAAGTGGCAACATGCCGAAAATAACCAAACCAAATGAACGAGTAGCACCCCTTAGCGGGAATCGTTTTAAAATTCTTGCCGATCAGCAAGATGATCAAGCCGGCGCTGTAGATTAAGTTAAATCGGCTAGACCACCCCCCTTATACATCCGTGGAGCCAACTGCAGCGCCCTGATTTCGAAGCTAGTAGAAACAGTAGGGGCAAATAACTTTGTTGTAACCCCTCTCAATAGGGGTAACATTAAAGAAATTAAATGTCAAACCCAAACTGAGGACAATTTCCGCATCATTGAAAAGTACCTCCGTAATGCTAACATCAACTTCTATACCTACCAACTAAAAAGCAGTAAAGGGCTCCAGGTTGTGTTGAAGGGGATTGAGCCATCGGTCCCTACTCAAGAAATAGCAGACGCGTTGGTCGAAAAAGGGTTTGCGGTCAAATCCGTTGTCAACATCATCAACAGGAACAAAGTTGCACAGCCGCTCTTTAAAATCGAGCTCCAACCAGATGCAAAGCGGTCGAAGCCAAATGAACCTACAGCTCCTATTGCACAGAAGAATCACCGTAGAGGAGCCCCATAAGAGACACCAACCACCGCAGTGTAAAAACTGCCAGGAATACAACCACACCTCTAACAACTGCAATCTCAGGTCAGTGTGTGTTGGCTGTGGCGAACATCATAAAGATGGCATTTGCACCAAGGACAGAAACAATGTCGCTTTAAGATTATGCAGTAACTGTGGAGGGAACCACACGGCCAACTACAGAGGATGTCCTGTCTTCAAGGATCTTAAATCTCACCTAAACGGGCGCAAACCCCCAGCTGGACCAAAAATCACCGTCAACGCCTCTAAAACTACACCCGAGGTATTCTTCGCCAAGGCTGTTAGATCATCTAACATGCCTGCTACATACAGTCCTAGTGTATCCTTCGCTAGTGTGCTCCGAACTGGACAGACGGAGCCCGCAAAAGAGACCCCGTCACTTCACCATCTACAGAATCCGCAACCTAGCGCACCAGAGCTTGGCCAGCAAACTCCAAGTGGCTTAGAAGCCCTATTGATCTCACTCAATCAAAACATGACCACTTTTATGACGTTCATGCAAAACTGTATGCAAGAACTGATGCGGAATCAAAACCTGCTTATCCAGAAGCTTATCGAGAATAAATAATGGCTTCCCTACGTCTATGTCTTTGGAATGCTAACGGCATCTCAAAGCACAAAAATGAACTGCAACTATTCCTAGACTCAAGTGAAATCGACGTTTTGCTGATTTCGGAAACACATTTAACATCAAAAAATAATTTTCAAATACCAAAATATACCTTCTATGCAACAAACCATCCAGACGGAAAAGCTCATGGCGGGACTGGTATCCTAATCAAAAACCGTATAAAACACTCGTTCCTCAACAGATTTGAAACACAGCACCTACAAGCAACTGCTATAACCGTTCAAACCAGCTGCGGCAACACTACATTGGTTGCCCTGTACTGCCCACCACGCTTCTCAATCTCTGAAAAGGAATTTACCGATTTCTTTAACACACTCGGAGATCGCTTCATTGCAGCAGGGGACTATAACGCCAAACATACGCACTGGGGATCTCGCCTGGTAAATCCTAAAGGCAAGCAGTTGTACAACACAATAGTCAACCCTCTCAATAAGATGGATTGCGTCTCCCGGGTAGGCCTACTTATTGGCCCACAGATCCACAGAAAGTGCCTGACTTGATTGATTTCGCAGTAACCAAGAGGATTCCACGTGATCGGATCACTGCGGATACACTGCTAGATTTAAATTCCGATCACTCTCCAGTACTATTCACACTATTAACAAGACCTCAAGTACTTGATCGCCCATATAGGCTTACAAACAACAAAACAAATTGGCTTAAATTTAAAATGTACATGAGTGCCCACATTGACTGTTCGCCGAAACTGGATGCTGCAGAGGACATTGATATGTGCGTCTCTGCACTTGAGTCTATGATGGCAGCTGCAGCAAAAGTATCTACTCCACCTGCCTCTTCTTACACTAAACCTGTTGACAGGCCTACGAACCGTCGGATAGAACAATTAGTAACGGAAAAACGACGTCTAAGAAGAGAATGGCAGATTACTCGCTCACCAGAAGCAAAACTTCGCCTAAGGCATGCTAATCGCAACCTCTCCAAGGCGTTAAGACAAGAGGAAAGCTGGGCTCAAAGAAAATACATAGAAAAACTTAGCCCAACCAGCACTAAACATCCTCTGTGGAAAGCCCACCCAACTTTAAGCGCTCCTGCAGAGACAATTTCACCGATAAGGAGTCCAACCGGTGGATGGGCCCGCAGTGACGAAGAGAGGGCATCCGTATTTGCCACACATCTTAAAATGGTTTTCCAGCCAAATCCAACATCAAACTCATCTGTACTTCCCCCTTCGAGCACACTAACGGATAGTGAGTACTCGGAACTCCAATCGGACGAGATCACTGCAGTTATTAAAAACCACATAAAGCCAAAAAAAGCCCCTGGCCATGACCTAATCACACCGAAAATGATCCTGGAACTCCCTATCATTGCCATAGAATACATCTGCAAACTGTTCAACGCTATAATAAGAATTGGCTACTTCCCAAGAACATGGAAAAGGTCCACTATCATCATGATTCCTAAAGTGGGAAAGGACAAAACCCAGCCATCATCCTATAGGCCAATTAGTTTGCTGCCATGTCTTTCGAAGCTTTTTGAAAAGGTCCTGCAGATCCGACTAAACTCATTTCTGGCATCGGAGAACACAATCCCTTCACACCAGTTCGGCTTCCGCGAAAAACATGGCACAATTGAACAAGTCAATCGCATAACATCCGAAATACGAACAGCATTCGAACTAAAAGAATACTGTGCGGCTGTCTTTCTCGACGTTGCCCAGGCTTTCGATAGAGTTTGGCTGGAGGGTCTGATGTTCAAAATCCGGCAAAAACTGCCACAGTACACCCACAAACTCATGGAATCTTACAATAGGCAATTCGCTGTAAGATGCAATGGCTCCGTCTCTGCTGATTTTGAAATCAAAGCTGGTGTACCGCAAGGCAGTGTACTCGGCCCATTGCTCTACCTACTGTACACTGCAGACTTACCAACGAGTTTAGGACTTACAACGTCCACTTTTGCCGATGACACGGCAATCCTCAGCAGATCCAAATGCCCAATACAAGCCTCTGCAAAATTAGAGGAACACCTCAAGGTGGTAGAGGAATGGCTAGCAACCTGGCGTATCCGGGTCAACGAGCAGAAATGCAAACATGTTACATTTACGCTTAACAGAAGAAACTGTCCAGCTCTAATGCTAAACAACGTACCAGTTCCTCAAGCCGAGGATGTCACTTACCTTGGCATCCACCTAGACAGAAGACTAACTTGGCGCAAGCACATCGAGGCAAAAAAGTCACAGCTTAAACTGAAAGCAAGTAGCCTACATTGGATCATCAATGCTCGGTCCCCTCTACGTCTGGAATATAAAGTCCTCCTATACAACTCCGTACTGAAACCCATCTGGACTTACGGAGCCGTACTATGGGGGAAGGCAAGTACCAGCAATGTCGATATTATACAAAGAGCGCAGTCAAAAATTTTAAGATCAATCACGGGGGCCCCGTGGTACATACGGAACGACAACATTCAAAATGATTTAAATATACCTAGCTTAAAATCTGAAATAGGTAGTCAACAACTAAAGTATTCTGCGAAACTGGATGCACACCCAAATGTTCTTGCCAATTCCCTTACGCGAACTAATAATAGAACTCGTCTTAAAAGAAATGACAGACCAACCCAATAACAAGTGATTCGGGCCGCCTGCAATATCCGCAGGATTTATATTAAGTACTAGATTAAGAAAAATATCTCAAACTTGTTGTTAGGCTCTAATTTAAGAGTAGATTCAACAAATATATATTAAACGTTTAAAAAAAAAAAAAAAAAAATATATCCGTTCATATTTAAATATTATATTTATATTTATTCCGGCCAGCCTTTTGCGCTCATATATATATCCGCCCATTTTTCTAAATAAATACATATTAGAGAGCTGCATGAGTCGTCAAAAAACCTTATTCGAATTGACAATGCTCAAAATGAGTTGAGTGAGTTCGAGTGCGAGGCCGAAAAAGTATGACTGAGTGAGTGCTCTAGCACAGGACTCATACACACAAAGCTAAAACACAAAAGAGAATTGAATGAATTGTGACAGGTAAAGAAAAGTGAGTTGGTTTCGAATGGATTCGAGTTGCCAAGTAGTTTTTCATTTTATTTATTTGTATAATAGAAAAGAATGAGAGAAAGAGACAAAAACCAATGAAATGTACTCTTATTTTTTTTCATATATTTTTTTACATTTATTGCTATTTTATATTGGAATGCAAGAACATAATTTTATTTATATTTTCTGAGTTACTAGAAATAAGACAACGCTTTTCTGAAATCAAATTTCTAGCGTTGGAAAATGTTCGTTGGAATACACAATATTTTGCAACTTGTCTTATAAAGCAGAGGAAAAAAATTTGCATGCAAATTCCACCAAGCTAATGGATCAAAATCTAGCGTATATGAAACATTTATATTTGCATATGACGTTATTTCCTGTTCAACTTGGTCTGCGATTTCAACTTGTTGGACTTCCACGAAATCAGCAAATTCGTCCATAGGTGTTTCAGTTGTGCTGGAATTACTGCCTTGAATAAAATTTTGCATAATTGTTTTGCAGTCTTTAATAACAGTCTCTTTTTCAGTGGATGAAAATTTAATTAGTTTGTTTGCGGGTGGAAAAAGAAACAAGGCTAGGTAATGGTACTTAGATAAATTCGGAACTATTGTGGAAAGTATTTGAATGTTTAAAGCAGATTTCAGTGACTGAATGAGGTGAATATCGGAATAATCGGACTGACAAGTTTTCTTCAATTTGTTATTATTTGGGACAATGAGGTGAATGGTTGGACTATTGCTTGCTTCCAGTTTTTTTGAAGTTTGTTCAAAAGCTTCCAGCACTTGGACTATGGAACATAAATGGTTGATGTTGATGCCTTTAACTCTACCTGTCTGATTTCTGTCTTTTAAAATCGTTGTTACCTCAATCCAATTAGTCTCAACTGACTTTAAAAGGTAATACACTGTATTCCAACGAGTTGGGCAAAAACTTTTTAAGGAAAATCCTAACGAGGAGTTCATTCCAGACTTTTTGAAATATTTCACAATTTTGGTACAAGTAGACACGATGTGACCCATCTCAGGAACAGCAGCAATAGCCTTTTCCACAGCGTTGTTGAGAAGATGGTTTACACAATGTATTTTCTCAAAGTCTTCAAAGGCTCTTATCATGTTTGACCCACGATCGGTTAC
>NW_027172700.1:0-587 GCF_018151085.1 Drosophila tropicalis | reverse complement strand
AACTATGGCCAAAACAAAAGGCATTACTATTGGAGGAATAGGACACTGAGATATATCTCAATATATAAAAAATGTAATAAGTGTCAACAAGCAAAAATAACAAAGCACACAAAACCCATTAATCATAACTGAAACGCCGCAACTGGCTTTTGACATTCAGGGTAATTGTGGATACGATCGGTCCACCCCCAAAATCAAACAAGGAAATGAATACGCAGTAACCTTAATCTGCGATCTAACTAAATACCTTGTATTAATACCAATAAAAGACAAAAGTGCAAAAGCAGTAGCGAAAGCTATCTTTTGAAGATTTCATTCTGCAGTACGGTCCAATGAAGACGTTCATTTCGGACCAGGGAACATAATATAGAAATCCACACCACCGCTGATTTATGCAAAAACTTGCAAATTAAATAGATAACTTCAACTGCACATCATCACCAAACTGTAGGCACTGTGGGAGCGAAGCCACCGAACACTCAATGAATATTTACGATCATACATTTCAGTTGACAAAACTGACTGGGATGTATGGATACGGTACCCTCGCATATTGTTTTAATACAACAACTTTATGGCACATGATT
>NW_027172699.1:0-1392 GCF_018151085.1 Drosophila tropicalis | reverse complement strand
ATTAGTCCATATCAACTCATATATCCCTCTCTTATTTTGGTTTGTATTAATAGCTGAAATACTAATAAATTAACTAAAATTTCTATGAAAATGCATTGAAAACTGTTCTGGAAAAAAAACATGGAAAACTTTTGGGTCCGGTAAAGAAGCCAACATCTAACACCATGCAACCAAACCAAGTTTGCACCCCTCAGACAGCCCCAGAGTTTATGGTTGTTAGCAATGATGTGAGAAGCCATGTATATTTGATGTCGTGTGAGTGACTGCTCTTGAGCTTTTTTCACCAGATGTTATAAGGAGGCCAATGACTGATAAAGTAATCCTGGGTGCTAATTTTTGCAAATTATTAGTGATTAATTGTAAAATATTTGATTTTTTTGATTTCTTTCACTTATAAAGTTTTATTCTGCTTCCGAAAGTCGTGTGTGAGTGATTTCGCAATTGCTCATATATATTAATCATCGATGTATAGCACATCTCACGATTGTCTTTGGTTACATACTCTTTATAACGCATGAAATTAATTGAATTTCACCTAATATAATTGAGCACGCTTAAAAATAAAAACACTTCATTTTCTTAAACTATACAAACATTCACATACATATGGAATTGATTGCATCCGGCGGCGAATTTAAATGCAGATGAGCAACCTAAATTAACTGAAGTCCTAATGAAGACAAAAACGAGGCATTTAAAGGGCACTATAGAAGATGAGGGGAATTCACGATCAACCGATATCAAACATATCTTCACTTTAGCTATCTAAATAACTTTAAAACCGGTAGCCGAAACCATTCGAAAACTGAAGCTTCTGAAGACGCAGGAATGGTCTGAAGCCCAGATCTAACTGAACGAAATCGACGATAATCCGCTCAGGACAATGGCGAGCTTTTGGAGTCGAGGTGGAGAGCATTGCGTGATCAGGCAAATATTACTAGTAATAAAATCTTAAAATTCATAAGTTTTGTTACACGATAAAGTGGATACTTCGCTAATCTTGGCAGCCTTTCCGACTATCTGAGCCAAAGAGGACGTCAGCAACCTTTGTCTTACATAATAATAAGATTACTTGCCAACCTGATCCGATCACGCATCTCCAGGTCTTAGAGATCACCCAAAGCCCAGCATCGAAACATGTATCCGCACTGTGCGCGCCACTGTATATGTAAACTTAGCTTAAGCAAAGAATTCCAACAACAAGCAATTGAAAACCACCATGAATGACACCGTTGTCTCCACCCTGGCCATATTTCATAAAAAGAACTGGTCCTATTCACATTTCCACTGTGACATTAAAGGAGCCAGAACAAAAAATATATAATTTATAATAATGTATCGTTATATAAATCAAGTGGAAACATTTTTACAAACAACAAACAAGGAGAAGAA
>NW_027172698.1:0-595 GCF_018151085.1 Drosophila tropicalis | reverse complement strand
TGATGGCACTTGTCTCAGGGATGCAATAAGTGGAGTCCGAAGAAGTTGCCAGCTTGTTTAAAAGGGTGTTTATTTTGTCTAACACGAGAAGTTTTTATTGTATTAGTATATTTGAACCTTTTGTAGTCTTTGTTTTTACATTGCTGTGCTTCTTCGGATAGCTCTCCAATTGGTAAACACTGATATTCCTATGTTTGGGAAATTTTTACCATTTACCATTTTCTTGCAATTTATAACATTCAAGATAACAGCCACCCTTTTTAATGATCTCTTGACTAACACCTGTTATTAAAGATTGCATATCATCATTTTTCAAAAATGTCCTTAGAGGATTTCCGTCTCGGTGATTTGGGCAGTCAACTTTCAGTCCTAGCTTCCGAGAGAATTCAGCCCCCAGTAAAATCCCTCCTACTCTGTATATCCTCAATCTGTAACATTGGCAGAAACGCATATATATCATCAGGTTGTATTGGCAAAACAGCATTTTACCCAGTGTTATCATTTAAATACAAAGGGCTATTGGGCAAATACGCATGCGCTCTTCTTCTTCCTTTTACCACAACCGCATTTTTTGACGAGGTTGACTTAGTTTTAT
>NW_027172697.1:0-2941 GCF_018151085.1 Drosophila tropicalis | reverse complement strand
TATATGTAAATCTGAAAACTACAATGAATGGACCCTGACGTTTCTGTCTTAACAATTAATTCAAATCCTAAAAGAACCCGGTCCTTGCTCTTATTACACAGCTGATACTGCATATGATGTGAAGAAATGGCTGAACGATCTGGAGGACGCGTTTGGAATCCTGCAGTTAAATCACCGCCTACGTATGGTTGCATGTCGTCGCATGCTGGAGAGTACGGTGGCGGTGTTGCTGCGCACGGTATCGATGCACAGTTGTGGAGAACTCAAATCAATCCTCCTCCGAGAGTTTGGACGCTCGCGCAGCATTGAAGAGGTGTACCACGCTCTGCGTAGCCGGCGCATTAGGGCAGGCGAAGGATGATTTGAGATTTGCAATCGAGATGCAAGAGATTGCCATGAATGCTCCGATACCGGAGAACGAGTTTGTGCTCGGGATGGGGGCATTATAAAAGCCAATGCCCGAAGCCAATCAGACCGGCGAACTCCTGCTTCAAGTGTGGCATAGTGGGCAACATTTATAAAAACTGCCCGTCTCGGATGGAAACTGCCGCCGCCACCACTGCCTCCGGCGCTCCTGATGATGTGGGAGATAGATTAGACCATCTACAACTGGTGAGTGTTGTTTTTGTTTGTTATGAAGTGCAAGATGGGAAATTTATCCCTTCTCGACTCGGGCAGTCCGAAGAGTTTTATCCGTGAATCTGAAGTCCCCCCCGGCTGTCGTCTTAGTCCCAGTAGATTGAACTGCCGTGGTTTAGGAAATAGCCAACTTCGGTCTTTGGCCAAGTCCAGTGTAATGTTCACCTCGTCAGTATTGAGACAACACATACGTTTGAACTTTTGCCAAATAAAGCAACCGAACTGCCGATGATTATAGGCAGAGATCTCCTGTATAAAATTAATATTAGACTTTGTAAACTGAAAGAAATTAAATATGAAAAAGAATCTATGTTACTTATGAATAAACCGACTGAATGTATATATATGAAACTCACTGCTGTTCTGAAGTCCTTTGACATATTGAGGGAAGAGATAGAGCTACTGCCGCACGATAGGAATGATATTGTATCTGCCGAATTGTTGTCTGATTCTCCTCTTCTAAAACCTTCTGCTGTCAGAGAGCCAGGGTTTGATATAGAGCCCACGTTACATGACGAGCAAACCGCAGACTTAAAGTCTATTATTTCCACTGGTATGTGCAGGCTGCCCCAGATTTAGTTAAGCCTGTGAACTTTGAGATGAAAATAGAACTGACTAGCCAAACTCCGATTTTCTGCCGCCCCCGCCGTCTGTCGCACCATGAACGCATCGAGGTGCGTGAGATCTGTGTTGATCTCTTGAAAGCTGGCATTATTCGCCACAGTAGTTCCCCAATCAATCGCGGCAGCGTATTGTACCTGTACGTAAAAAGGACAACACCATGAGAAAGTGTGTAGATTACTGGTTGTTGAACAAAATTACGGTTCGAGATCACTTTTCGATTCCTCTGTTAGATGATTGCATCGAACATCTGGGTGGTAAATCATTCTTCACTGTCTTGGACTTGAAGAATGGGTTCCACCATGTGAAAATTCATCCAGCCTCAATCAAATATACTGCTTTGGTAACCCCAGAACTCCAGTTTGAATATGTATGCATGCCCTTCGGACTTTGTAATGGCCCTTCCGAGTTCGCTTTATTCGTTTATTATGTCCTTAAGAAATTCATAAACCAATGTCAACTGGTGATATATATGAACGATATACTAGTCACATCGCATGACTTTGAAACACATCTCGAGGTACTGAAGGAAACACTGTATACGTTAAGAGTGAACGGGCTATGCCTGAAGCTGGCTTAATGCCGTTTTGCGTATAGGGAACTAGAGTATTTGGGTTACTTAGTCAATTCTGCCGGTATCACGCCTAAACCAGCTCATTTTCAGGCGATACGCGATTTGCCCGTCCCAAGGAATAGCAAGGAATTAGAGCGCTGCTTGGCGCTGATTGTTAAGAAAAATACCCCTTACGTCTTCTCCGAGGAATGCCTCGAATCTTTCCAAACCCTGAAGTCGAAACTGATGGAATCCCCCGTGTTTATCATATACAACCCGAAGTTTGAAACAGAATTACACTGCGATGCTAGTTCAACTGGTTTCGGAGCAGTGCTCCTCCAAAAACAAACCGACGGTAAATTGCACCCAGTGTTCTACTTCTCTAAGATAGCCTCCGCCGCCGAAACGAAACTACATAGTTATGAATTAGAGACGTTAGCGATCGTATATGCCTTGAAACGCTTTGAGACGTACCTTAAGTTCATCCCGTTGAAAATCGTTACGGATTGTAATTCGCTGGCGTTGACACTGAGAAACGGGGGAAATTAGAAACTGCCGCATACGTTGACGATTCGAACCTCGACTTTCAACTGCAGTTAACTCAGAACCGTGACTCTGAGATTGTCAAACTCCGAGATGATTTAGAGAAATATGAAATAGCAGATTTCGAACTGCGTGACGGAGTAGTGTACCGTCTGTCCCCGACGAGTGTACCCCAACTGTATGTCCCTTCCGAAATAATAAATCATGTCATCCGAGTAGTGCATGAAAAGCTTGGCCATATGGCCATGGAGAAGTGTTGTACACAAATCAACAAGTACTACTGGTTTCCGTGTATGAAGTCTTACGTCAACAATTATATTAAAAGCTGCCTCAAGTGTATTTACTATTACGTTTCCGCTCAAGACAAACGTGTCACGCTACACAGTATTCCCAATTGAGAAAAAGTGAAGTGCGGTCGTGTCTTACTTGTCGCCGCGTAAGAAATCTCATATTAAACATTCATCACCTGAAATTAAAAGTCGTTTTGGTGGCGCCCGGTGTTACAGTGTTTGTGCCTACTCACAGTTGCCCACTGGTCCGCCAGTCCGTCACTGCTGTCTGGGATTCCGAACTCCAGAGCGTCTT
>NW_027172696.1:0-2886 GCF_018151085.1 Drosophila tropicalis | reverse complement strand
ATATGTTTATATATTATATATTTATATATTTATATATTTATATATTTTTATATATTTATATATTTATATATTTATATATTTATAAGTATTTTATATATTTATATATTTTATATATTTAATATATTTTATATATTTATATTTTATATATTTATATATTTATATCAATATATTTATATATTTATATATTTATATATTTTTATATATTTATATATTATATATTTATATTTTATATATTTATACATTTTATATATTTATATATTTATATATTTATATATTTATATATTTATATATTTATATATTTATATATTAAATATATTTATATATTTATATATTTATATATTTATATATTTATATATTTATATATGCTTATATATTTATATATTTTATATATTTATATATTTATATATTTATATATTTATATATTTATATATTTATATATTTATATATTTATATATTTATATATTTATATATTTTATATATTTATATATTTATATATATTACATATTTATATATATTTTATATAGTTTTATATATTTTATATATTTATATATTTATATATTATATATTTATATATTTATATATTTATATATTTATATATTTATATATTAAAAATTTATATATTTATATATTTATATGTTTATATATTTATATATTTATATATTTATATATTTATATATTTATATATTTATATATTTATATATTTATATATTTATATATTTATATATTTATATATTTATATATTTATATATTTTTTATATATTTATATATTTATATATTTATATATTTATATATTTATATATTTATATTATTATATATTTATATATTTATATATTTATATATTTATATATTTATATATATTTATATATTTATATATTTATATATTTATATATTTATATATTTATATATTTATATATTTATATATTTATATATTTATATATTTATATATTTATATATTTATATATTTATATATTTATATATTTATATATTTATATATTTATATATTATTTATATATTTATATATTTATATATTTATATATTTATATATTTATATATTTATATATTTATATATTTAATATATTTATATATTTATATATTTTTTTATATATTTATATATTTATATATTTATATATTTATATATTTATATATTTATATATTTATATATTTTATATATTTATATATTTATATATTTATATATTTATATATTTATATATTTATATATTTATATATTTATATATTTATATATTTATATATTTATATATTTATATATTTATATATTTATATATTTATATATTTAAGTATATTTCTTATATATCTCATATATTTATATATTTATATATTTATATATTTATATATTTATATATTTATATATTTATATATTTATATATTTATATATTTATATATTTATTTTATATATTTATATATTTATATATTTATATATTTATATATTTATATATTTATATATATTTATGTATATTTATATATTTTATATATTTTTATATATTTATATATTTATATATTTATATATTTATATATTATTTATATATTTTTTTTTTTATATATTTATATATAATATTTATATATTTATATTTATATATTTATATATTTATATATTTATATATTTATATTTATATATATTTATATATTTATATATTTATATTTTATATATATATATATTTATATATTTATATATTTATATATTTATATAATATTTATATATTTATATATATTTATATATTTATATATTTATATATTTATATATTTATATATAAATATATTTATATATTTATATATTTTATATATTTATATATTTATATATTTATATTTTATATATTTATATATTTATATATTTATATATTTATATATATTTATATATTTATATATTTATATATTTATATATATTTATATATTTATATATTTATATATTTATATATTTATATATTTATATATTTATATATTTATATATTTATATATTTATATACTAATATATTTATATATTTATATATTTATATATTTATATATTTATATATTTATATATATTTATATATTTATATATTTATATATTTATATTTTATATATTTATATATTTATATATTTATATATTTATATATTTATATATTTATATATTTATATATTTATATATTTATATATTTGGCAATATTTATATATTTATATATTTATATATTTATATTATATTTTTATATATTTATATTTATATATTTATATATATTTTATATATTTATATATTTATATATTTATATATTTATATATTTATATATTTATATATTTATATATTTATATATTTATATATTTATATATTTATATATTTATATATTTATATATATTTATATATATTTATATATTTATATTGTAGTATATTCATGCAAATAATCATTCAGTACAATGAGCTCAACTTGTAACACTCTGTTGCAAGTATAAACAATTAAACATATACGCACTAAAAATATAATTGTGCACTTGAATATGTTTATATATATACATTGATGTATGTACATAAACATATTCACATAAATCTACAGCTAAGCATGATCATATATGTATGTACATTTGTATATGCACATACATATATTCACATAAAGCAATGTATGCACAAGCGTAACATGAGCTAGAGCCAGGCCAGCGTGTGAACGCTGACCAAGCACTTTGATGCAAGCGCTCCAACAATATGTATGTATGTACTGACACTCTCCCTCTCCCTTTTGTAGCTGTCGGATAAGTCGCAGCATAAGAATATGTATGTAAACTTAGCTTAAGCAAAATAATAATTTGGAATAAATCATTAAAAAACGACTATGCATGGACACTGACGTGTTCATCTTGGATATACTATTTTTTATCAAAGGAACCCGGTCTTGTATATATATAACA
>NW_027172695.1:0-6473 GCF_018151085.1 Drosophila tropicalis | reverse complement strand
AATCTTATTTTGAATATTTCAAATAGAAATCAAATTCAGACATTTTTTATGAAAAAAATTAAAGTAATTGCTAAAAAGTTTTTAACCTGTCTTTATGAATCCTTACTTGCCATTTTTGAATACTTATAATAAATAAAAACAAAAAATCCCATACGTATGTTCGATAATAGTATAAGTAAATTTGATGATATATCCACAGTACCCACAATGGGGTTAATCGAAACAAAATCAGTGGACTCTACTGCAAATGTCATAAATAAAATTGAATCATCAAATGCTGATAGAAATTAACGAACATACTACTTTAATAATTGTCAGACATTGTGCGCATATGTATTATATATATCTTACCTATTACACAATAAATGTGTAACAAAAGAGCTCTAAGCTAAGCTAATCTAGAAAGATCAAAATACATATGCACACAAGCAATTATAAATCAAAACCTTTTTAATAAAAGATAAAATATATATACATATATATATATATAAAAAAAAAAAAAAAAAAAATGACCCATTGTGACAGGTACTTTGAAAAAATAAACAAGCAGGCCCTAAAGCATAGTCCAAGACTTAATTGAGGTTTTTAGGAGCGAGGGAAGTACCTCACCTCAACGCTCCATAAACTTAGTACAAATTAGGGTTAGCTTGCCTTGACATAACGGGCGAAGATTTCCCAGTCAAAGGAGGCACTAGGGTACAGATGAGTTTCATTCTCACGGTACCATATGTATGCTGTTTTTCAAACGCAGCGGCACACTGCGTTTCTACCTAATGGAGGAACAACAGCAGTAAAGAACTAAATACATCCATAATCAGTTTAATAGGTTTAGGCAGTTAGTGTAGAATATGTATAAAGCAGAAAACAAAAAAAGCTCCAAAATATTTACCTTTCCTTGATTTCCTGATACAATATGGTGAAACAAATCACAAATACAAGGAAATAAGGTATTGATAGCCCACAACTACAAATTTCAAAAATATTGCAGATCTTATGGAAGAATCCATAAAAGTAGCTTACAGTAGATTGTTAGCTAAGACAAACTTTTAAGAAAAGACGTGCCCGGATGGGTCCACGAACTTTTCAAGGACTCAATTGCGCTGATAAACGTATCAGAATCGAGTGCAGAACCAATAGATTTAACAGACTCAGATGTAGAAATAATAGACATAGAATAGTAAAACCTTAACCCTTTTTAAATTTTTTTTCTTAAATTAACAACAGGTCTAAACGACAAATTTCTTTTTTTTTTATTTTTTAGTAAAATGGGTTCTCAAGAATCAAAAATAGAAATAGAAATTAATCTTAGAAATTAATCTTAACAAACTATGGTTTACTTGGGATGACATAATAGAAAAATCCGCACAAGAAATTCAACTAAATCTTGTAAGTGCCTCTCGCCAGAATAGAAAACATCCCAAGACACAGTAACCAAACACACGAAGATAATAACCGAGAATCTTCAAGCTATTAGAGCAGTATTAACCTGAACACTATAGCAAACTAAAGATATGGCAAAAAGCAGCCGCAAGTGCGTTCTACAGTGATTACAAACAAAAAGAATAACTGTGTTTAACAGACATTGTTCCAGGAATTTAAACAAACATCAGATTTGGAAACTTCAATAGTAGCCTGGAAGAAAAAACGCAACTAATGGCTGATGAAGAAATAAGTCAAGAAGAACCATCAGCAATAAGTCTTAACAAGCCAACAATTCCCAAAGAAAACAACAAAATGGACACAAACAGTGGTAGAATTCATAAACAC
This sequence comes from Drosophila tropicalis, assembly GCF_018151085.1. Taxonomy (NCBI): domain Eukaryota; kingdom Metazoa; phylum Arthropoda; class Insecta; order Diptera; family Drosophilidae; genus Drosophila; species Drosophila tropicalis. The sequence continues at coordinate 4,706 of NW_027172695.1, read as the reverse complement.
AGCCACCAGGCTGCTACCATACTTCGATGGTGATATTAAAAATCTACCTGTTCCCTTGGAGGGCTTCGCGTACTTAACACCATAAAAGAAACGCACGAAGCAGCTAGCTATTATTAAAAAAAAAAAAAATACAATAAAAAATTGAAGTAATACGAAAACTATCAACAATCTTCAAGGGGGAATCAGTGGATCTTTTAACAGCAAAAATTAAAAATCTGCAAAGAAACCCCAATAACTGTGTTTCATACACAAAGGAGATTACTGAGTTGACCGACGCCCTTAAAAGGCGCATATATTTCGGATGGTCTTCCAACTGAACAAGCAATAAAATACACCACCAAAGTGGCAGTAAATGCTATGGTAAGCCATACCAAAAGTCAAAGAGTCCAGCTATTAATGGAATTAGGAAACTTTGATTCGGCTAAAGAAGCCATTGCTAGATTCACCACTCTTTCAGTAGAGACGGGCTCCACAGAAGGTTTCCAAAATAATACCATTTTTTGTGCCCAGCATAATGACCGCGGCAGACGCCGCTATAACAATAATGGTAACTGGAGAAACAACTCGAATTGGAACAATAACAACTCGAATTGGAGCAATAACGATGCCCACAGAGCCCAACGAGGCTGAAATTATTCACGCTACCGAAGAGGCGGCCGTGGAGGTGGACACAATAATAATAGACAAAATACAAATAACCAACAGAATGGATTACAACAACACAAATGTCCGAATTACCCAAAGCGACCAGGGAAACGGACAAGATCCTCCAAATGCTCAAAATTAAAAAATAAAGTCTATTCCATTAACCTAAGTCTTAATAATTTCGTATCATTTAAGAATGTTAAAACAAATAAGAAAATAACATTCTTAATTGATACCGGTGCAGACATTTCAATAATAAAAGAAAATTCTGATGTATTTCACGACATCCAAGTAAACAAAACTGTAGACATTCGAGGCATAGGAGAAGGAGTAATAAACTCCAAAGGCCTAGTCTCAATAGAATTGCAGACAGATAAATATATTATTCCATACGAATTTCACATGCTTCATTCAGATTTCGCAATCCCATGCGATGGAATAATAGGATTAGATTTCATAAAAACTTTTAATTGCAAATTAGATTACAGCAATTCAGAAGATTGGTTTATACTTAGACCACAAAAATTAACGTACCCAATTTATGTTCCAATAACATTCAATTCTGGTAATAACTCAACACTTCTACCAGCAAGATCCCAAGTGGTACGCAAAATAGAACTATCTTCAGCAGAAGATAACATTTTGATTCCGAATCAGGAAATTAAACCGGGCGTTTATGTCGCAAACACTATTGCAAAAGCCCCAAAGTACTTTTGTCCGATTCTTAAATACCACAGATAAATGCCAAATAGTAGGCGTTAACAATATAAAATTTGAATCACTTTCGAACTACGATATAGTTCAAAATACCAGAGATATAAGAAAAGAATCTGTAATTCATAAATTGAAGAAAAATTTCCCAATACTATTCAAAGACAAAATCGAAAAGTTATGCACTGAGTATAGTGATGTGTTCGGACTTGACACCGAACCGATCACAACAAATAATTTTTATAAACAAAAATTAAGACTTAAGGATGATGAACCGGTATATGTGAAAAATTACCGGAGTCCGCATAGCCAAATAAACGAGATCCAGCGACAAGTTGGAAAGTTAATCGAACAGGGTATTGTTGAACCATCTGTTTCGCCTTATAATAGCCCACTCTTGCTAGTCCCAAAGAAAACACTTTCGGGATCTAAAGAAAAAAACTGGCGATTAGTAATTGACTATCGTCAAATAAACAAAAAATTGCTGTCAGATAAGTTTCCGCTCCCCAGAATTGATGATATTCTTGATCAATTGGGAAGAGCAAAATATTTTTCTTGCCTTGACTTAATGTCAGGTTTTCATCAAATTGAACTAGAAGAAAAATCAAGAGATATAACGTCTTTTTCAACAAGCAATGGCTCATATCGTTTTACACGATTACCTTTCGGTCTAAAAATAGCACCTAATTCATTTCAGAGAATGATGACAATAGCATTCTCGGGGCTTGAGCCAAGTCAAGCTTTCCTCTATATGGATGATTTAATCGTTATTGGTTGTTCTGAACAACATATGATTAACAATTTAGTAGATGTTTTTAAACTCTGCAGAAAAAATAATCTAAAACTGCATCCAAAAAAATGTTCATTCTTTATGCATGAGGTGACATTCCTAGGTCAGAAATGCACAGATAAAGGAATCTTGCCAGACGACACAAAATTTGACGTCATCAAGAATTATCCAGTCCCACATGATGCAGATAGTGCTAGACGTTTCGTTGCATTTTTGCAATTACTATAGACGTTTCATAAAAAATTTCGCCGAATATTCCCGGCACATAACAAGATTATGTAAAAAGAATGTTCCATTCGAATGGACAGCAAATGAAACGAATCACCATACTTAAAAAAATCCAACCTAATCTATTGCAGTACCCGATTATACAAATCAAAAGAAAACAAGCAAAAACACATAACACAAACCAGCTTTAACAAACAACGCAGTGATAGTAGATACGATCGGTCCACTACCACATTCGGAAAATGGGAATGAATACGCAATCACATTAATATGTGACCCGGACAAAGTATTTAGTAGCAGTTCCTGTTGCAAACAAAAGTGCAACAACTGTAGCAAAAGCCATATTCGAATCTTTTATTCTGAAGTACGGTCCAATGAAGACGTTCATTACGGACATGGGAACAGAATATAAAAATTCCATTATTACTGAGCTGTGCAAATATTTGAAAATAGATAACATAACATCTACAGCACACCATCACCAGACATTAGGTACCGTTGAAAGAAGTCATAGGACCTTCAACGAGTACATTCGTTCATATATTTCAGTAGATAAAACTGATTGGGACATATGGTTACAGTATTTCGTGTATTGTTTTAACACAACACCATCAGTAACACATAATTATTGTCCATATGAACTTGTATTTGGTAGACAAAGTAACCTACCAATTCAATTTAATAGCGTTAATACTATAGATCCAATATATAATATAGAAGACTATTTTAAGGAAGTTAAGTTTAGATTAGAAAACGCGTATAAAAGAGCTAGAATAATTTTAGAAAACAATAAAATTAAGCAAAAAGAAATAAATGATAAAAAAGTATCGGATTTTAAAATAGAAATAGGAGACAAGGTTTTCTTAAAAAACGAAACTGGTCATAAGCTTGATTCAGTGTATTTAGGACCCTTCGATGTTGTAGAAATAGGTAAAAATAACAATATAAAAATTAGAAACAATAAAGGTAGGATACAAAAAGTACATAAAGATAGATTAAAAAAAATAATAAAAAATAAATATATAATATCAAAAGTTTATTAAAAAAAAATAAAATATATATATATGTATATAAAATTTTTTTTATGGATTCATCTATTATCGAAAATATATTCATATGATTTCGAAAAGAAAAGAGAGAAAGAAAATTTGTCTAAGCAGACACAATCCTAAAACAAAAAAAAAAAATTTTTTTTTCCCTAATATACACATTTACCTTACCCTTATTTTACCTTTAATTAATTGACTAATGATTATTAATAACTCCATAATATTACGTTATTCTCTAAAAGGGGAGGTGTAGTATATTCATACAAATAATCATTCAGTACAATGAGCTCAACTTGTAACACTCTGTTGCAAGTATAAACAATTAAACATATACGCACTAAAATATAATTGTGCACTTGAATATGTTTATATATATACATTGATGTATGTACATAAACATATTCACATAAATCTACAGCTAAGCATGATCATATATGTATGTACATTTGTATATGCACATACATATATTCACATAAGCAATGTATGCACAAGCGTAACATGAGCTAGAGCCAGGCCAGCGTGTGAACGCTGACCAAGCACTTTGATGCAAGCGCTCCAACAATATGTATGTATGTACTGACACTCTCCCTCTCTTTTGTAGCTGTCGCATAAGTCGCAGCATAAGAATATATATGTAAACTTAGCTTAAGCAAAATAATAATTTGGAATAAAGAATCATTCTAAAACGACTATGCATGGACACTGACGTGTTCATCTTGGATATACTATTTTTATCAAAGGAACCCGGTCTTGGTATATATAACAATATATTTACATATATTTATATATTATATATATTTATATATTTATATATTTATATATATTTATATATTTATATATTTATATATTTATATATTTATATATTTATATATTTATATATTTATATATTTATATATTTATATATTTATATATTTATATATTTATATATTTATATATTTATATATTTATATATTTATATATTTATATGTTTATATATTATATATTTATATATTTATTTATATATTTTTATATATTTATATATTTATATAGTATTATATAATTTATATATTTATATATTTATATATTTATATATTTATATATTTATATATTTATATATTATACATATTTATATATTTATATATTTATATATTTATATATATTTATATATTTTTATATATTTATATTTTTATATATTTCTCCTATATTTATAATATTTATATATTTATATATTTATATATTTTATATATTTATATATTTATATATTTATATATTTATATATTTATATATTTATATGTTTATATATT
>NW_027172694.1:0-6091 GCF_018151085.1 Drosophila tropicalis | reverse complement strand
ATTACATTTTTTAAACAAAACTTGCAGAATTTTAACAAAGAGAAATAACTCCTCGTATGTTCAGCTTATTAATTTAAGGTATAACAAAGATGTGTTGAATGGAATGACATATATGTATGCACATGTATTAAAACAATCAGAAACAGATTCTTCTAACAAAAGCGCCAATACCCAATTTGGTCTGGTGTTGACTGACAGAATCTTCAAAGAATTTCTATGCACAATTCTTTTATTGCTTGGACACGTTATGAATCAAAGATTAATTTAATATAAACAATTTAATAAAATTATATCGAAAAACTCAATGTTTTGGTTTTATTTTATAAATATTATTATTGTAGCACATATCTACCTATCATACCATTCATATCAAATCACATTTTGCTTTTACGGAGTGCGTCATGCAATAACCTGGCGTTGCCGATGCATCTGTTTCTTCTCTTTAATTAGGTCATATGGAAGCGGTTTGCAGCGATGCTGCTTTGTTACATGAAAGAAAAACTGGAGCGACATCAGGGTTACAAGGAGAATATCTAACAAATAATTGTTGTCATTGTCTTGGAATTTTCATATCTGTCCAAGATTCTACAATATTATTTGTTTAGAATTATTCTAATTTCTACTATGTATTTAAAACATGTTCTAAAGCTTTTGTTACATGATGAGCTTTCTGACTCCAAGGGGGCGGAAGAGAAATGACTTCTTTCTGGAATTCGAAGAGGAGAGAACTTATTTTTCCTACTCCAGTCCACATGATATTGAGCATTGGAGTTTTGTATAAAAAAAAACTCCCATACAAGCCCAAAAGTCACAGACAGTGACTTTTTCTTAATAACTTCGTTATTTTCTGTGCTATTATCGTAAAACTTAATATTAGAGAGTTTATTGCGCCTATAAACGACCTGAGCAAATTTTTTAATCAAGATCGAATGATATCGTATAGCTCCCGGGAACGTCGGTCGAAAAGCAGTGACTTTTGAATACTTCTCGTTAGCGATTGCTTTCAAATTAACATTTGTTAGTTTGATATATCTGTTGTACCGAGTGATAGAATCGGGTGACTAAATGGCTGCCATAGGCGATCGGTGTGTTTGAATATATCTTCATTCCTATGATTGTAGGCATTATTCTTTCGCAAACACAAGCCTTTTTTTTATATAAAACGTTCTTCCATAATTGACTAATGGTATTAAGAAAAGAGTTACCAAAAAGGTGCAAGGGTATACAAACTTTGACATGAGTCGAAAATGGCGGTCATCTGGTTTTATTTTATCATCATCTTGGACGGTCATTATTGGACTAATGCAAAATGTCTATGAAGCATCTTGAATTGATAATCGAATTCTTCATTATTATAGGCCTTAGCAGAGACATATCATCGTGGGACGTTACATTGAACTATCATAACCTAAATGAAGCTTGAGTTAAATTTACATTATCGATTTTCCCACTTAGTTTGCGGATACCACTACATTGGCCATTCGTAAAGCTTCACATTGTGAAAACTTCGGTGGCTCATTATCCCGTATGGAAACATTCCGTATCTACTGATTGTTCCGCAAAATATCACCGAACCATTGGAATATTATCAGAGTTTGTCGTAAATCTGTCCAAATTGGGCCATTCCGAAAAAAAAGTTAGCCGACCCATTGCCACACGAACATAAGCCCCGGAAAGGTAGATTTGGCCCAGCAACGAAAAGGAGTTTTGATCTCACTTAAGACTCATTTGAAGTGAAAAACTACGTAGGATGGATCGTCGGAGGCCGGAGTTTTCCACAGAACATAAAATCAACTCAACACCACTTGTAATTGTATAACAGACCTTAACATATTATTGGGAAGATTTGGAAAATGGATGGAATACATGGAATTCAAAATAAGAGGATTCGTTGACCTTAGAAGAACACGCATGTGAAACTCACTTTCAAAGATTGCACACAATTCTACATTCAGGGCGGTTCGGTTGCAAAGGACGCAAATGACGTTTTCTTCAGAAGCTCGAAAAGACTTGCATCTCCAACACGAATTAAGGAAATGTACATCGGTACGAGATAAATTTCTTAAGTTGAATCACATGGAGGCAGCTTCGTTGACAATTTGCAATGATCATTACATTATTCACTACCATTGTGTGATACAGAACTGCAAACCTCATCAACTAAACTCATCAAATATATCATTAAATGATATAGATATATATATGGTCATACTATTCAACAAGGTCTGTTCCTGTTACCTTCCCCCCCCTCGACTTCCCCGTTCATACCGCCATGCCAGATACAGCTGACAGAACAAAAATATTTACAGACAATTTCTCGTCGCACCTGAGAGGAAGTTTCAACAAATCTGCACGTGGAGAAAGTCACCGCGCAAAGAACCCTAATTCGATTGCTTTCAATTATGCTGACTGCACCTATGAACAAAACTCCATTTCTCACCAATCGGAGTCTTTTTAAGTTTTTTATCAGAGACGTGATGGGAGTTGTTTCTTGATGGAGCTGCTGTATTAACCCTATGTACGTCGACAGTCCACTTTATGGAGTGACTTGCTCGAAGAGCTCAATGCTAAGATGGTGAAGTTACCAGAATTGCTCTCCAAGGCACGCTTAGCATTAGTGAAGTCAGGGATCTTACAGTGGAGGCTTCAACGGGTATGAGGTATAATCTCAATATTGATATTTGTGATGTCACCAAGGCTCTTGGCATGTCCGTGGCTGCAGATCTTATATTATTTCGATTTGATCGTCCATTAACTGCAATACTAACAAAGCGAAGAATAGAAGCATCGATATGGCCAGCCTCTGCGTCGCTAAGTTGTAGCTCCAGTCGTAGTACGCTACAAAATCTTGATCCAAGACTTGGTTGCGCAGGACGACGTTACTTGAGATCTTACGGACTAGATGGCAACAACGGCTGTCTAATCTTGACATGGTTCGCGTAAATCGATTTGTTAACACATCACAATAAGTGTGATATGGATTTTCGGATGCCTCCGATCGAAGCGTATGGATGTTTGCATATGGGGTCTTGGACAACGGAAAATAATAGCAGCTTCATTGATCATTTCGAGATCGAGGAAGTTGCGCCCACTCAATCATAAACATACCTCGTTTAAGAGTAGCACCAGCGTTTTTCTCTTGTAAACATGGACTAAAATCAAACACAAATTAAAAAATTGCTCTTGTCATTCAAAACATATTTTGGACAATTCAATCGTTCTCCATTGGATTAAAATGCACCCATCAACTCTAAAATGCTGTAGCAATGCGCATCAACCATACAAGCCTCAAATACAGGATATCATTTGAGTTCGGGAAAGGATAATCAGCCGACATTAATTGCACCACCCGGCGTATTCAATGCAGCGCACGGGGATTGTTACAAACAGCTGGTTTCATGGACCAAAGTTCATGCTCGTGCGGCCCATTGGCCAGAAATCAATGTAGTCGGGGATACGGCTCATTTAAGGGTCCAGAATATTTTCATTTCCTTTCGTGGCAGATGATTAAAGAAAGTATAAGCGCGAAAGAGAAGTGACAGAAAGATACCCAGAGAAGAAATTAGGTGAAAGGTTGTTAAAGCGGCAAAAGAACACGGAGTTCGTGAAAGGCGGTGATCCCAGACATCTACGCTAAGGTGAATAGGGAAAAGAATGCGCTGGTTCGACATGAGGAAACACAAAAATATGACGTTTTAGTAAATGGGTAGAAATGAAGAGCTTCGCCGTTGATAGTTTATGGAGAAAGAAAGGAGTGAAAGCAACCTACGGTATATTAAAGTGAGAAGGAAGATTAATAAGAAGAAGTCTGTCAGAATTAAGAAGGTAGGGCGGGTCCCAATTACCGCATGTAGCAAACTTAAGTTGCTTCTGTACCAATTCAATACTACGCTGGTGAACATCATGATGGAACACAATCTAACAAACAGACTTAATGAAATGTGAGCTAGGAGACAGTCATAAAAAAGAACACTTAGAGGCATTAAGGTGTAATTTATTAACGTGGCACCAATCACCAGAACGCATCGAGATCTGATTGCAAGTACTGTTGGAAAAGAAGGATCATTATAGGAATAATAACAAATCTTGACGTCATCCACCAAACATGAGCATGCTTGGAATAGGCAAGGCCAAATAATAGTTTTTGGGGAAAAGCCACTTGATGTTTCATAGAGAAGCACAGAAGCTTCAACAAATATCGAAACCTCGAGTATTTATAAAAGATCTGGTTGCACCAACCGACGGGGTCAATAAGGATAGGTTGAAGGCCTTGCTTAAACCATCGACAAGGAGAAAGGGGATGGATAGATTTTAGGAAGACGTAATAATTTGCTAGGCTTAGTTGGGGTAGTACTATTGAAAAAGAAGGATCATTTGACAGTTTTTTATATTCATTTATTTATTTATTAATTAAGCAACAAATAGAACAGGAGTGAAAGGAACTCAACAACAGAAAGATTAGGGTAAGAGAAGCAAATACATATAGCAGGGAGGAAGGTGGGTAACAGAAAGGAGAAAGAAAGTGGAGGCGCTGCTTTGGCAACAGTGGCGGCCGGGATCTCCCGTTTACTTCCTCAGCAGAGGGCTGCTACTATACCGCTCCCGGGTCAGCAAGCCACAAGATTTTCGGCACCTCTTCAACGTTTGCCTCAAGCTCCTGCCGTTGTTAAACGGACGGCAGAGTGTGAGATGCGTCTTCCGGTTTCAGCATTGAGAGCTATCGTGCCCAAAACGAGTTCCACACTCTGTAGCAGATAATTCCGCCTCTTTGCCTGTAGGTCGATAGCAAACTCTCCGGCGATCTGGGTCACATCGTCTGTGATACTGTGCAGCCCGAGCAATACAGCCTGTGCGACGATCTGATCCCTCTTTTGTAAGCTGTCTACCAACGCGCGTGCCCTGATTGGGGCCGCGTATAAAATCGCCAAGAACTGATTTCGTCATTTTTTCTTGGGGCCTCCGTGTTCAGCGCTGATCCATGAGAAGGCTAAAATGCTCGCAACTTTCAGCCACATACGCGAAGAAGTGCTCTAAGCAAATAAATCCATACTCCAGAAGGTAACGAATCTTGTTATTACGCTTTGATTTTACCGTGCGTGAACAATTTATTTGCGGCGGTCTCCCCACGATCTTTTCTTTCGGCTACTAATCAGCACCGCTTTCGGTTTGTGTACTGCAAGGCTCTGCATCCAACGCATGATGGTCGCTATTGGAAAGTTCTCTTTTATTCAGCCTGGCTTTGTCTTCTGATGGTTTTACTCACCACTATGAGGGGCCACATCGTCTGCGCGTATCTTATAAGTTGGCAACCAACGGGCACAGCCAGCCCCCTTTCGCCGTCGTACATGCCATTCCATAATGTTGGGCCTAGGACAGAACGCCAGTGGTACTCCAGCCGAAACATTGTACGATTCGCAGCCCCTGTCTGACCTATACCTGATCCGCCTGCGGGCGGAAGGCGCTCTGCCGATGGCGCCACTGCATTTAGGCAGGAACGCTGACGACTGAAGGCATCCGGTTTTTACGCCGTGTTGAAAGCATTTTCACGTCTAGAAGTGACGAGCAGAGGTATTTCTTCGAGCACCTTTTCCACCTCGACCCTTGTTTCGATAAGGCATATCGGTCAAGGCAGACACGTCGTCTTGATGGTGGACCAGGGCCTTGGGAGAAGCAACAGGGATCGTCGGGAGTCCACCACCATCCAGGAAAGCGCACTGCTCGCAGGCACTGGGGCGTAGACTTCAGTAAATAGCTCTGGCGCCCTGCCCAAAGTCGATAAGGGGCTTAGGCTCTGGGCTGTGGGCTTGCCGTCTTCCCGGAGCACTTTGCTGCCGCACGCTTCCCCCAACAAAAAACCCACTCGAAGAGAGGAACTTGAGCTGCCGATCCGTCGACCACTCATTCTGGTCTCTCTGTATGCGGGAACAGTTTTCAACGATGCCTTGAAGCATTTCTGGACCGCGGTGGTTTGCCGTTTTCGAGCCTAAATGCGCTTGACCACGATTTTGTATCTCCTTGCCCTCAAAGGAAAACAGCCTGAGTGATTGCCTTCTTGAGTCCGTCGGCTACATACCATCCAGTATGCGGGAAC
>NW_027172693.1:0-3501 GCF_018151085.1 Drosophila tropicalis | reverse complement strand
GCTTGCGAATCGGGACAGAGTTGATTACAGATGCCCTTGGGAGATTTAGAAAACTGTCAATGAAGGAACGAATGATTACATGTCTCTTATTGTAACGTTGGACCAGCCTGTCCCAAGCCTCACTATAGTTATCGTTGGTCACGAAAACGCGTGTGTCGTAACTTGCCCCTGCTTGGGTTTCTCGATGAATGTAATTGAATTATTCTTCAATATATTTGCAATTTGTATAAAGTTACAACCGGTCAATTCAAAGGCCTCTCTCTAAACCTAAGCTTTTACCCGATATCGATTACATATCGATACAAGCGAACTCGATAACAATTTCATGGTAATTATACACTGCAACTCGATAATTATCTTACTGCACTAACAATATGGAATACAAATCAAATTTCTTATATGCTAACAATAATAATGCATTTCCGTTCAGAAACAGATATAGTGGTAAAAATTTAAACAATTAAAAAAAAGAAACTGTTTTTTTTTTAAATAATGCCGAATATATTTAATTAAATCTAATCTATTAAATCCATGTGAATTCGTTTGTAAAAAAAAAAACAAAAATCTTGATTAAATTTATTTATAAATCTCGCCGTTTCATTACAAATTCAACCAGAAGTTTAAGCGGTATATTAAAATCATTTAAGTCGTTTCTACGATCCGATGAAGTAAACATATTCTTGATCAGCAAATTCGATTTAGCCAAACCCGTACGTGTCCGTTTGTAAGAACCTTTATATCTCAAAGACTACATATATGAAGTATATAGTATGGACAGGTATTAAAATATATATTTTATTTAAATCAAACTGTTCAATTTAGCCGAATCGAGGTCAATGTACCAACAAAGGCAACACACAAAAAGGTGAACAGGTTGCAGAGTTTGATTATATTGAAATGAAATTATATTTTGATTTGTTTTATTTAAATTAAACAGTTGTTTCACTTGTATAATATAGCAAAGTGAGTGCGACGACCTTCTTGCTTTTTCTTCTTTAATATACTAATTTGCTTTGTTATATTGACAGGGTTATGGATATGCTACGCTTTCACAAATTTACGATTGGGCATGCCTGGTGCTCAGATTATGGTAATCCATCCCAAAAAACACACTTCGAAAATCTGTATAAGCTATCCCCACTACATAATGTGCATACACCAGAAAGTTTTGAAATGGAGTATCCGGCTACACTGGTTTTAACAGCTGATCACGACGATCGTGTCAGTCCCTTACATTCATTAAAATTTATCGCTGCATTGCAAGATGCAGTTCGTGACTCAAAATTCCAAACCAATCCGCTCTTACTTCGTGTTTATCAAAAAGCGGGTCATGGAGCCGGTAAACCCACATCAAAAAGAATTGAAGAGGCAGCAGACATTCTTACATTTTTATTAAAAAGTCTAAATGTTGACACTGTTAATCTATAATACAATTTTTCATATGGTTTATTATTAAATATATTTGTAATAATGACTTACTTTTATAAACAAAGTCATGTTCACATATTTAAGAAATTAGATGTTAAAATTATTGATCTGTCAGAAAATATAGCATCAGTTGGAAATTTGTTGTTTGCTTTTGTATTTATTAACACCATTTATTATTTATTCCCGTCGGATTAAAGAAATGACTAATTGAATAGCGTTCTAAAAAAGATGTATAGTAATAATGTTCCATATAATAGTTAATTTGAAATTGTTTCGCTTAACAATAATGTTCTTAATGGAATGGAATCAGCTACTTTTCTTACGAAAGTAAGAAGAGTAGATTTAGAAGATTTCTAAAGAAACCAAGTTAGAATATTTCTGACGAAATCCTAAGAGTTGTAAATTTGCGCCTGTCTCAGCATTTTGTAAAAAAAAATGCAGTTTTTCGTGTTCTCTTTTCCTCCTGTAGTGTGAACAAAAGCGATGACCAAAAAATTGTGAAAAAGTATCATAAGGTTTTCCAGTTACAATAATAAGTAAATGAGACATCTATCCTTTGCCTTGCTTTCACTTGTGGTTATATAAGCACATGAAATTGGTACTTTAAATAACAAATTTTGTGAAATCTTTTGGAATTTTAAAAGGATGGGATATAGTTTATTTAAAATTGAGTATCTAAAACATAACATATCAAAATTGTTATTTCGCTGCAGAACAATTTATATAGTCAATGCGAAAACTTGTTTTTTGAACCTTTTAAAATATCAAGGCTTAATATTATGGAGACTAGCTTGTCTCGTGCTGGTAAACCAGGCATACTTACAGGAAACAGTAGAAATGCTGGTATCGATCAGAAGACACACAGAAACAGAATAGAAAAAATCAACTGCTCCATCCATATCACAACAATTAAATACAAATAAAAAATCAAAAAAAGAAGTACGGTTTTTATGAAGATTGAAACACACGGCCAAAATTGTAAAGGAATGGCTCGAAAACCAAAATTTTCTGAAAATGCTGTCGCCAAGGAGAATGGACGATCTTTGGCCCTGTTTTATACACACTGCTCACAGGCGATATGCCAACTCCTACCGAGTCCACAAACACCGGCTTGATAATTGCTACGTATGCTGATGACACGGCTATTCTCTCCAGTGCATACGACCCACAAGATGCGACAGCAGCCCTTCAATCATATCTTAACGACTTCCATGCATGGACCAAACGATGGTGCATCTCTTTAAATACCACCAAGTCAATTCAACTCACATTTGCCCTCAGAAGATTAAGCTGCCCTGCACCAACATTCAACAATGAAACAATTCCGACTGCCAGCAATGCCACATATTTGGGCGTTACAATAGACAGAAGATTAAATTGGAAAATACATGTTCAAAAAACAATAAGCAAATGTACCAGAAAACTCAAAATGCTGGACTGGATGCTCAGAGGGCCCAGCACGTTGTCCCTCGCAAATAAAGTAAAAATTTATACGGCAATAGTGGTACCAACATTCACATATGCCCTTCCTATTTGTGGCTCTGCAGCCACATATACTGTAAAAAAGGTCCAAACCATGTAGAACAAAGCGCCTCGTCGCATTACAGGAGCAGAATAGTACGTTCGAAACTCAATTCTCCACCATGACGTGGGCCTACCCACGATAGCTGAACTCCGAATCCCTAAGCCAATGGTTTGGCCGTCAACATCTTTAGCATCTGCATATTTTGGACAGACGACGAACACCGATTGCTCGATAACATTGACTCAATTTATAAAGCTCATATTCGTTGTAAGACAACACCAATAAAACATAAACAACAACAAAAATAATATTATTAATGGATTTTTGTTAAAAATTTGGAATTTACAGCCAGTCAAAGTCACAGTATCGACAGTAAAGAAACATGTATGTATATGCAGTCAAATTTTTAGTAAAAAGCGATCTTCGTCCACTATTATACCTACTTTCCATGAGACATCCATCTTCAAAATTAAAAAGTAAAAAGTGGAATATTTAAAATTTTTTTTGAAATTAATTTATTTAGGTCCAAGGAGATTTGTTCTATCTAC
>NW_027172692.1:0-11261 GCF_018151085.1 Drosophila tropicalis | reverse complement strand
ATAATTCCAGATCATGTACATCCCCTCTTAGTCAAAAAAAATAAATCTATCTTGATCAAAGAGGAGGTCGGGTTCGGCCTAAATAGGTGGCCTCTCTCTTGCAGTCCCTGTACATCAGATGTTACGATAGGCAAGAGCACCGCAAATCAGGCCGAAGCCAACACATACGGGCTTAATGTATTACATAAAACAAAACAAAGTCCCTGTTGCACTAATATTACACAATTACTCAATTGAAAGAAATGAACTAAGAGATAGAAAAAAAGGGATATTAGTATCACACGAATAGGGAAGCTACTAAGATGTTATTGTAGCTTCGCGTCTTAACCCACCCAACCAATGATTTTCCCATCGCAAGATTCTGGAAAATCCCAATATAATCTGCTCACCGCTCACATTTCGCCACAAGGAAGATTACGCACTCTTTACTCAAACATTATAAACGATATTTATTCACGAGGGTTACGGAATACTAAAATGCTTCGATAAGTCGGAAACATAATCCGAGTTAACTAAACTAAAATGATGATTATTATAATAAACGATACTCAAATTAAATATTTGGATCATTTCAGGCATCCAAAAGCCAAATTGGGAATAATATGTTTTGTTTTGTTGAATCTTAGTTGTAAGGTGGATATATATAAAATTATAGATATTCAAAATAAAAATGACAATTGAAATTTGTAAATATTCAATTTAAATTATGATTTCAAATATAAATGGCGACTCTGCTCACACAGTCAAAGGCGATTATCGATAGCGATTTAAGTTTAACACATGGATTGACAATTTCCTTTTCTTTTCTTGCGAAGGACCACAATATTCGCCGTATTGCGAATATACCTGTATCCACTGCTACGCGACCGCAAAATCTGGTGCGAAGACCGGCACCGGTACCGCAAGCCCCGACCAGGCCCCGGACATCAGCAGCTGAGATTGAACCCGCCCTAAAAGTGAACCGATAGCGCTACAAAGAGCGCCCAACAAAACTTAATGATAAAACTATGCGCTGCGTCGCACAATTTTTTTTAATGCACTGCGATGCGCATTTTTTTTATAAATTGTAAAACAAACTGTATACAATTGTGCGGCATTAAAGCTGTCCAATTAGAGTGTGGCCTGAAAACCACACGCAAAACTAGGCAGGGATATATGTAAAAAAAGAAAAATTAAACAAAAAAAAAAAGAGATGAACAAAATATAAAAAAAAAAAAAACTATCTCTAAATAAAGCAGGAACAAAAGAAAATTCAAAATAATTAATAAAAGAAATAAAAAAAAGAGAAACAATTTTAAAATTTGAATGTTTGATAATAGAATAAGCAAGTTTGATGACATATTAAATGAACCCAATATGGGGCTAATAGATACCAAGACAGTGGACTCCACTGCTAACGTTATTAATAAAATAGAGTCATCGAATGTAGATTTAAAACCAACAAATGCACTTTTATTAGTAATTGTAATAATAATGAGCGCATATGTGTTATATAAAGCATACAAACTACACAATAAATGTGTACCAAAAAGAGCCTTAAGCCATGCTAATGATCTTGACAAGATCTAAACAACATATGCAACAATTGTAATAAAAGTGCATTTCAAAAAAATTATTATCAAAAGAAAAAATATATATATCAGTTTCCAAATAAAAAAAAACAAATTTTTAAGCTGAATAAAATATATATTGGTTGATTAAAATGAGTACGTTAGACGTTAGATTATTTTAGGAAGATAGTAAATAGGAATCCCAACATTGCAGCGGATTTAGTTGAGGTTTTTAATAGGGATAATATTAAATCAGCACAAAGTTCGATAAACCTAGTACAGATAAGATTAGCATACTTTGATTTAACGGGAGAAGGAAAGGAAGTGCAATGGTACAGATGAGTTTTATTGTCACTGTACCAATTAATGCTATTTTTCCAACTCAACAGGCACATTTCGCTTCTACCTGATGGATGAAGCTCAACAATAATAAGTTGTTGCGAAAATAAAGCAAAAATCAAGAAAAATATAAGAGTAGAGCAGATGGCCTAGATATAATATACAAATGGATCGAGTAGAACTTAAATATTTGAACAAATATGTTCCATTCTTAGATTTCCTCTTCAACAAGGTGAAACCAATCCAAAATATAAGGAAATTATTGTGAATAACAGAAAATTCAAATCAAGGATAGCCCACTGTAGAAAGATCCATAGTAGAAGCATATAATCGCCTAAAACGAAAAAATAGAATTTTACCCACCTGGGTACATAAACTGTTTGAAGAACCCATAGAGACAATCGATCTCTCACGGAATTAAAAAAAAAAGAGAGTGTAAATTTTTTTCTATTAACAAAATATGATTACTTGGGATGGTATAATAAGAGAAGCTAGAATACATGCACAAGAATTAAATAAATCTTGTAAATGCCTCTCGCAGAATAGGGAAACATCCCAAAGTACAATAGAAAAACACTCGAAAATAATAATAGAGAGTTTAAAAAATATCAGAGCAGTGTTAAGAGAACACTACAGTAAACTAAGTGCGGGACGAAAAACAGCCGCAGATGCATTCTATGATGAATGCAAACAAAAGGCAAAGTCCGTATTGAAAAGATACAATATTGAATATAAACAAACAATTGATTTGGAAAGTTCAATATCACTGGAAGAAGTAACGAAACCCATGGCTGATGAAGAAATAGGTCAAGAGGAACTATCAGTGAGCTCTGATCAATCAATAATAAGTCATAAAAAACCAGCCATTCCAAAAAGAAAGCACAATGACACAAACGAGGGTAGAATTCATAAATACAGCCACCAAGCTGATACCATATTTCGATGGTGATATTAAAAGTCTACCAGGTTTCATTGGAGCGCTTCGCGTTCTTGACACCATAAAAGAACCGCACGAAGCGGTAGCCATCCAACTAATAAAATCAAAATTAAAAAGACTATCAACAATCTTCAAGGGTGACTCAGTAGACCTTTTAACAGCAAAAATTAAAAATCTGCAGAGAAATCCCAATAACTGTGTTTCATACACAAACGAAATTACTGAGTTGACTGACGCCCTTTAAAGCGCATATGTCCGATGGTCTTCCAAAGTGGCAGTAAATGCCATGGTAGGTCATACCAAAAGTCCAAGAGTCCAAATATTAATGGAATCAGGACACTTTCAGACAGCTTAAGAAGCAATCACTAGATTTACCACTCTTTCAGTAGAGTCGGGATCCACAGATAGCTTCCAAAATAATGCCATCTATTATGCCCAAAGAAACTGTGGTAATTATAATAACAAATATAATTATCGCGGTAGAGGCAATGGTCGTGGCTATTATAATAACTATAATAATAACAATAACGGCCAAAATTCCCAGCAAAACAGGAATAATAATAACAGAGGAAACAACAGAGGTTACAACAAGAATAATAGAGGTAACCGAGGAAATAACCGACAAAACGGTTATACCAATAATAATGTTATGGTAGCACAGAATGCTTCGGGAAACTCCCAGGCACCTTTAGATACTCAGCAGTAAAGAGTAATCAGATTCACGCCATCAGTTTAAATTAAAATACGTTTGTTACCTTCACGAATGTGGCAACGGGAAAAAAGTTAGTATTCTTAATAAACACAGGAGCGGAAATATCTATTGTAAAAGGAAATTCCGATAATCTTCAAAATATTCAAACCAATAAAATTATAAACATACAGGGAATCAGTCAAGAAGTAACTAAATCCATAGGGTTTACTTCTGTTAAAATCCAATTTTCAAAATATATAATCCCAAACGACTTTCACGTCGTAAATAACCAATTCGCTATTCCATGTGATGGAATACTAGGAATCGATTTCATAAGGAAATACAACTGTCAATTAGATTTCAATCCGTCCGAAGACTGGTAAATAATTAGACCAAACAACCTAAAATATCCAATATATGTACCAATATCGTGCAGTTCTGGTAAGAATTCAATAGTATTGCCAGCAAGATCCCAAGTTGTCCGAAAAATCGAAATAAGTTCGCAAGAAGACAATGTATTGATCCCAAATCAAGAAATTCATAATGGTATTTATTTAGCAAATACCATAACTAACCCCCAAAACGCAGTCATACGATTGCTAAACACTACAAACATAGACCAAATAGCAAACATTTCAACAACCGGAAATAATTCCAGATCATGTACATCCCCTCTTAGTCAAAAAAAAATAAATCTATCTTGATCAAAGAGGAGGTCGGGTTCGGCCTAAATAGGTGGCCTCTCTCTTGCAGTCCCTGTACATCAGATGTTACGATAGGCAAGAGCACCGCAAATCAGGCCGAAGCCAACACATACGGGCTTAATGTATTACATAAAACAAAACAAAGTCCCTGTTGCACTAATATTACACAATTACTCAATTGAAAGAAATGAACTAAGAGATAGAAAAAAAGGGATATTAGTATCACACGAATAGGGAAGCTACTAAGATGTTATTGTAGCTTCGCGTCTTAACCCACCCAACCAATGATTTTCCCATCGCAAGATTCTGGAAAATCCCAATATAATCTGCTCACCGCTCACATTTCGCCACAAGGAAGATTACGCACTCTTTACTCAAACATTATAAACGATATTTATTCACGAGGGTTACGGAATACTAAAATGCTTCGATAAGTCGGAAACATAATCCGAGTTAACTAAACTAAAATGATGATTATTATAATAAACGATACTCAAATTAAATATTTGGATCATTTCAGGCATCCAAAAGCCAAATTGGGAATAATATGTTTTGTTTTGTTGAATCTTAGTTGTAAGGTGGATATATATAAAATTATAGATATTCAAAATAAAAATGACAATTGAAATTTGTAAATATTCAATTTAAATTATGATTTCAAATATAAATGGCGACTCTGCTCACACAGTCAAAGGCGATTATCGATAGCGATTTAAGTTTAACACATGGATTGACAATTTCCTTTTCTTTTCAATACTTCCAATACTTTTTTAACTTTACTGTACTCGAGATGGTTTTTCTTATTTGCAGATTAATTGACAATGAACTCTCTTTCTTTTTGCATAAAAAAAACAGGGAAATACCAGATCGATCATGATTTATGGTTTAGAACTTAGGACTTACCCATCCGTCCGGTCCGTCGAAGGCCTTCGTCGTCCGCTGGATGATGCTTAGGAATAAAATATTAGGTTAAATCAAGCGACTGGCATTCCTATGCAACAAATTCGGCCCACGGGACTCTCAATCCGCAACGAAAAAACTTTCACTGACCGTGGAAGCCAATGATACTGGTGGAAGCCAATGATACTTAGATAAATGATCAACCACTATCAGAAGTCCGATGTGGCCACGTTTGCTTCTCGGATATGGTTCCAAAAGATCAATATATAATCGCTGAAAAGGTCTCTCTGATACTACAGCTTTACCCATCGGTGGCTTTAAGATTTGGTTGGGAGCTTTCGTTGACTTGCACGTCTCGCAATTCCGGATATAATCGCGCACTTGTATCACCATGCCGGGCCAATAGAATGTACGACGTATGAGCTCCAAAGTTTTTGCCATCCCGCCATGTGCAGTTATTTTATTTTCATGCGCTCTTTTGATAACTTCCTTTGATAAACTTTGTGGAATCCATAGTTTCCAAATATTGATTTGGCTGAACTCTGTTCCATCATCATGTTCCGTGCGTATATATACAAACTGATCCATTATTTTCAAATCCGGATATCTGTCTTGTTCTTTTTCAATTTTCTCTCTCAGTTGTTGATATTCGTCGTCATTGAAACTAGGTGAGTTCAAATCGACTAAGGGGCGGAGTTCCTCCAAAGCACACAAATCTTCCGAAAACATTCTGGACAATGCGTCTGGTACTACATTATCTTGACCTCTTCGGTGACTTACTTCAAACTTGTACCCTTGCAGTTTCATCGCCCATCTCGCAAGTCTTCCTTTCAAATCCGATTGTCGCATTAACCAAACTAAACTGGCGTGATCGGTTATAACTTCGAATTCTTGTAGTTCAAGATAACAGCGGAATTTTTCTATTGCCTCCAAAGCAGCCAAGCACTCGCGTTCTGTCACGCTATAATTTCGTTGAGCTGTCGTTAACTTCTTCGACATAAACGCTATAGGTTTCTCAGCTCCTTCTTCGTCCAATTGTACCAACATTGCGCCAATGCCGTAGTTGCTTTCATCACAATGCACGTAGAATTTCTTGCTAAAGTCTGGATTGATCAAGATCGGGGCCGAGGTTAACTTTTCCTTAAGTTCTTCGAAGGCAACTTGAGCTTCCTGTGTCCATAAAAATTTCTTTTATTTAGTTAGCAATTGGGTAATCGTAAAATGTAATGTCAGAAAAATTATTAATGAATCTACGATACCAACCAACAACACCCAAGAAACCTCTGGTCTGTTTTATAGTTTTCGGAACCGGCCAATTTTTTATTGCTTCTATTTTGGCAGGATCTGTTGATATTCCTCCTCTTCCTATAATGTAGCCCAGATATGGCATTTCTGCAACACAAAACTTGGTCTTTTCTATATTTAGCGTTAGATTTGCCTTTCTAAATTGTTGAGACATACGAATCAGAATCTCCAAGTGAGTATTAAAATCTTCTGAAACAACGCATAGATCGTCAAGGTATCCGAACACACAATATTTCAGATCTGCTGGGATTAGATCGTCTATTAAACGCGCCATGGTTTGCGAAGCGTTGCATAATCCGAACGGCATTACGGTGAATTGGTAAAGGGGGCGGCCGGGTATCGTGAAAGCTGTTATGGGTTTGGATTTTTCTGAAAGAGCAATTTGCCAGTAGGCATCTTTCAAATCGATTTTTGTTATAAAATTGGCCTTTGGCAGTCGCGCGAAAATTCCATCTATGCCTTGCAGAGGGTATGCATCCTTTTTTGTGACTTCATTTATTTTTCTTGCATCCAAACATAATCGCACTTTTCCGGGTTTTATCACCATACGCATAGGAGAACTCCAAGGACTATTGGCTGTCTCGATCACTCCCATTTCTAACATTCGGTCGATTTCTTTATACATCAACTTTTCAACCGCTGGCGACACAGGATAAAAGCGTTGCTTGATTGGAGTTGCTTCTTTGATCTCTATGTCATGAACAATAAGTGGAGTTCGACCTAATCCTTGTTGTTTAAAATCCGGAAACAATTGAATAACATCACTTAATCTTTTCTCCTGCTCTGGTGTTAATACACATTTCTTTTCGTCATCAACCGAGTGAATATTTTTGTCTAAAGTGGGAGTCTTACAACGAAATGAAAATTCTGGACATAACTCAAAAGATTTCCAGAAATCGATTCCCAAAATAAGTCGTTTTGCTAATGACGGGATAATAAAAAGAGAAAGAGGTTTTTGCTTGCTTTCATATTGCACCTCTGTTCTTACTATTCCGGTAACTGGATGTCTTTTCCCATCAGCTGTGGCCACACTTGATATAATAGTTGAAAATCCAGGGTATTTCGTCCAGTCTTTTGCTGCTAAAACTGATATTGGCTCCAGTATC
Source organism: Drosophila tropicalis (assembly GCF_018151085.1). Taxonomy (NCBI): domain Eukaryota; kingdom Metazoa; phylum Arthropoda; class Insecta; order Diptera; family Drosophilidae; genus Drosophila; species Drosophila tropicalis. Next base: position 3,729 of record NW_027172692.1, on the reverse strand, counting down.
TAATAGACCAAGCTCAGAAAATTCGAGAAATTTAACTGGAGCGTAGAAACGGCCATCTGCGGCTTCATTGATCATAGACGATATTATTAGTTTTTGGGCATCTTTTACTTTCTTCCAAAAGCGACGCAGACGTTCGCTCGAGCGACTTCTAATGAACTGGGAAGTTGCAACTTCCTGTGCAAAGATTTTGTCTCGAATCGCTAAGTAGTTTTGCAGACGTTGATGGTATGGTAGTCTGGGATATGGCTGTATTTTATTTTCTCGCCGATTCGTTTCGTTATTATCTGTCAACTCTGGTGTTTTTTTGTTCGTCGCTGTGTTATTGCTATCATCTACTGAGGGTCCACTCGATTGCGACGGAATGATGGGCCCTGATTGGAGTTTTTCGAACGAGCTAGACATACATCGCATTGTGGTTTGTAAACATTTTTCTTTCCACATCCGTAGCAGAAAATGCGGCGCTCTTCTAAGCACATGTCCCATCTGTGTCCTTCGATGTCACAATTCCAACAAATGTATTTCTTTTCCTTGACGTGAATTGCATTTAGCTCAGGTTGAATATCTTCCTCCTCGGGCTCTTCATCTGTCTCTTCAAGTAAAGCGATATTCTTTCTAACGTTTGTATATTTTGTGATGCGTTTTCCTGATTCTTCACGGAGAAATTGCTCTCGGCGGTGTACCAATTGGCGAAGTTTAGATACCGATTCTATGGGAACGTATAATAACGCTTCTCGTACTTCAGAAATAAGGTTTCTTTGTAGCTGATGAACGAGTCGTTTTTCCTCCATAGGTATTGTCAATCTCGATACCAAAATCATTACGTCTTCGTAGTAAACATCAAATGCTTCACCAATCCTCTGTTTTCGGTTGCGGATTTCTTCAAGAATCAAATCATCATCCTTAAAATCGTCATATTCCTGTTTCAAATCCAGACAGAATTCTTCCCAAATAACTTCGTCATGGTCTTTTCGATAGCGCCAATACCATTCCTTGGTTCTTCCGGTTAATAATAGGTGCAAATTTCTGCACACCGGTGTAAAATCACTCTGAAAGTTATCTACAGTTAACGCTTTTATTCTGTAAAGAAATTCTGAAACTGTAGGACCTTTAGGAGACGCATCAAATTTAATACCCCAACTTTGTACTAGTTGGGCAGCTTTTCCAGGATTAATGTAATGGTGAGATGTTGAATTCGATATTGGCGTCGGAGCGCGATGCTGATCGTGGTTACTAGATTGTCCAACTGAATTATTTAAATTCAAATTTCCTAGTCTCTGATCAATTAAATATTCCATTCTCTCAAAAATTGCATTCACATTTACCTCAGCTGCTCTGCCTAAAGTTGATTGTTGCTGCGACCGAGCTGAACGCTGATTGTGTTGATTCGTGTTCTCCTGTTTACGTGCCGTTGAAGCTTTTGGTTTTCTTCCCCTAGCTCCTGATTTTAATGGACAAGCCGGAGATGCTACATTATTTGACTGTGAGTGAGCTCTAGTATTATGGGTCTTCTTGTTTTTATTATCTATGTGACCCTCCGCTTGCTCAGACATTATGAACTGGACTAAATCTTTCTGGTGGCATACTTTCCTACAGCAATGACATTCCTGATGTTCTTGTATATAACTTTCTATACACTCTTGGTGAAAAATATGATTAGATTTAGTAATCCTAAGCTCTTCTGTTTCAAAAATTACTTTCGAACAAATTGTGCATTCTGCTTCTGGTAGCACACTCAATTCTTCATTACTTCGAATTACTGGCATTTTGATTATTTTTCCACAAAAAAATTACTTTAGATAGTTTATTTAATTTGTTTTAATATATTTAAACATATAATTATTATCTTCCTTGTTTTGAAAGTGAGGGTGAGCAAAATTATAGGTGCTATACTAATATCGAGGGAGAAATGAACTAATCGATAGTTCAATCTCAAGAAATTTTTGTGAAGGGATAGAAAAATCTTGTCGTCCTAGACCTAATCATCTATATCAAATCCAAAACGAAAAGACTGATCTCAACGAACTCCTAAACTGAACTAGCTTTGTTTCATCGGTCAGAATTCGGACCTCGCCAAATATATGCAGTTCCAGATGATTAAGCAGTCAATTCAATGGTATATGCTGAAATATTTGTTCTATTGTTTTTAAAAGAAATGGACAAAATCAATAAACTACAATGCCAACGCCGACATCACAAGCTTAATATGCCTTACTGGTCGTAAATTCGAAACAATCAAATTGACGAATTCCAATAAAAAACACAGCCTATAATATACGTCTGTCATTATATTGTAGAGTTTGTATATGTTTCTAAATATATTCACAAATTCATGTTCAAGCTCCTCATCACTGGTCAGAACTCGGATTCTCCAAATATCTGCATTCCTAATAAATAAGTTACTCAAACAACCATCCATGAATACAGAAAGAAAGCGAAATGAAAAGAAAATAAAAAATTTGATAGCAAAGGAATAGATAAAAGACTAGGGATTTCATTAAGAGATAGAATAAGAAGTAGGAGAAGGAAAAAAAGGAACCTGAAATTCTTGAACAACTCAGCTCAGCCTGAATCCTATAGAGAAACACGGTTGAACCGAAATACTGTAACAAGTCTAACAAGGCCTCTTCGTTGGGCGCCAAAATTATGTAATGTACACAACCGGAAATAATTCCAGATCATGTACATCCCCTCTTAGTCAAAAAAATAAATCTATCTTGATCAAAGAGGAGGTCGGGTTCGGCCTAAATAGGTGGCCTCTCTCTCTTGCAGTCCCTGTACATCAGATGTTACGATAGGCAAGAGCACCGCAAATCAGGCCGAAGCCAACACATACGGGCTTAATGTATTACATAAAATAAAACAAAGTCCCTGTTGCACTAATATTACACAATTACTCAATTGAAAGAAATGAACTAAGAGATAGAAAAACAGGGATATTAGTATCACACGAATAGGGAAGCTACTAAGATGTTATTGTAGCTTCGCGTCTTAACCCACCCAACCAATGATTTTCCCATCGCAAGATTCTGGAAAAATCCCAATATAATCTGCTCACCGCTCACATTTCGCCACAAGGAAGATTACGCACTCTTTACTCAAACATTATAAACGATATTTATTCACGAGGGTTACGGAATACTAAAATGCTTCGATAAGTCGGAAACATAATCCGAGTTAACTAAACTAAAATGATGATTATTATAATAAACGATACTCAAATTAAATATTTGGATCATTTCAGGCATCCAAAAGCCAAATTGGGAATAATATGTTTTGTTTTGTTGAATCTTAGTTGTAAGGTGGATATATATAAAATTATAGATATTCAAAATAAAAATGACAATTGAAATTTGTAAATATTCAATTTAAATTATGATTTCAAATATAAATGGCGACTCTGCTCACACAGTCAAAGGCGATTATCGATAGCGATTTAAGTTTAACACATGGATTGACAATTTCCTTTTCTTTTCAATACTTCCAATACTTTTTAACTTTACTGTACTCGAGATGGTTTTTCTTATTTGCAGATTAATTGACAATGAACTCTCTTTCTTTTTGCATAAAAAAAAGGGAAATACCAGATCGATCATGATTTATGGTTTAGAACTTAGGACTTACCCATCCGTCCGGTCCGTCGAAGGCCTTCGTCGTCCGCTGGATGATGCTTAGGAATAAAATATTAGGTTAAATCAAGCGACTGGCATTCCTATGCAACAAATTCGGTCC
>NW_027172691.1:0-927 GCF_018151085.1 Drosophila tropicalis | reverse complement strand
AAAAATTGCTCCTGGAGGGGATGCTTTAAAGATTGCGATAAGAAAGCATAACACAATGTTGCATTTAGAAACAGGAAACCAAATTGCTACATCTGCGTCTACAGCTTCTGCATATGGAATTGGCAGAAAATACACTCTGTTGGCAACGGCCAAGGTATTGGTAAAAGGATCAATGAAGGAAAGGAGAATTTCGAGCACTCCCGGATGGCGGCTCACAAGTAAATCTCGTCTCAGAGAGACTGGTAAAAAAAATTATCGTTAAAAATTAGCGAGACTCATGTGCACATAAATGGAGTGGGTGGTCAACCACAGATAAGCAAGGCGATAGTCAGCACTGCAAGTCCTCCGCCTTGGCGTAGTGTAAAATTGACAATTTACTAAATTTTGACTGTTGAAATCTAAAAAGGACTTTTGTGTTTGTTTTAACTTTTAAAACATTTTTACAAGTAGCACGAGATGAGACAATCGACCGAATCGAACTGAATGCTTTCACACACTGAATTTAAGGCCTTGCTTGGGGTTGGGACGTCGACTTTTTCAAATCGGCATTGCCTACTTGATTTGTAATCATTGCCTACTTTGATTTAGGTGACATTGCAAAAATTTAAATTTAAAAAGGAAATGAGAAAGAAAATGGGTAAAGAACTTCCTGCTGCCCTGATTTTGGTTCGAAGTGGGAAAGGGCAAGCAGCACAGCAAAAATAGTCGCGTCTCTTTCTTTTCTGAGTTATCATGTTCTTCGCCACACTGATGTCTGTGCCGTAGCAGTTAGTTATACGTTCCACGATCCGAGGCATAGCTCCCAGCAGCACGGCCTACCATAGATTCATGGATGTTAATCACTTATTAATTGTTTTGTCACTTATTAATTGTTAGTTGCTTTATTTATTTGATCTGATCACTTTGGATTATGCATACGAACTGACT
>NW_027172690.1:0-47844 GCF_018151085.1 Drosophila tropicalis | reverse complement strand
CTGCTTGTCCTCAGGGGCCCCCTTTAGCTCGAGTAACAACCCGTCTTTGACGGTGCGTCGAACCTTGACGACTTGCTCACATACGCGTTTGAGCTTATCATCACTGCGCCTCGTTACCATGGCCAAGACCTCGCTGTAGCTGCGGCCCGATGCTGGCTGGACCAAGAGAGCCTCCGGCTTGACTCTGCGAGGTACCCCAGATTTGTGACGGGACGCCCGCGATGACGCACCGACCCGCAGCCACGTACTGGTGTCCTTCTGGGCAGGGTCGTGGGGTTGCTCCTCTCGCTTATCAGCAGGCTGCTGTGCAGACTTCTTTTTTGCATCTTTGATGACCCTTACTCTGGGTGACACTTGCGTCGGCTTGTCCTGTTTAAGTGGAGGGACTGCCTCTTCCGTTTGCTGGTAGCGACTCACGCGCTTGGGAGGCGGTCTACTACAGGATACGCACCTCGGCTCTGTTGTGGCAGGGAGTTCTCGACCGTGGAACATCGCACTGACAACCACGACTAGTTCTTGCAGTCTGGCGACCTTTTCCCTAAAAGTGTTTGTGATGCTGCGGTTTATTTTGCCGCTAGCATCTTTCTCCTTGGAGTAGTGGACAGCAATTGAGTCCAGGAGGATACTCATTTCGTCCAGTGCCTTGACCTTTGGCTGTACCTTCGATTTTTTTGGGGGTACGTTACCGCCGCTGTTAGGACCATGCGTTGGGGAGTCTCTAGTTCGCTTCGGGGTCGCGTCTTGACCAGTCGCCACCGACAGCGCCACATTTTGAGCCACGAGACTTAAGGCAGCCTGCTGTTCTGGCGCTTGCCCTGTTGGCGGAGGCGTCCGCTCTACTGGCATTCCCTCGGCGGGCAAGTATTTCCCCCTGCCTAGCGATGGGAGTTATACCGCTCCGACTCGGGAACTTCTTCCTGGATCTTTATTTATTTTAAAAAAAAATAAAATAAATAAGAGACCAAAAACAACCAAAAGGGAAAAAAAAATATATTTAATTTCCAGATGCTTCCAGCGGATTTGAGCCTTGGCCTACCGGTGCCGGCAACAGCAAGCAACAACAAAAAAGAATATATGTATATGTGTATAGTATAGTGGGGGGGAGAATTCAATTGGGTGACAATTGAATAGCTAGTTGTTATTGTTGTTATATATAAATAAATTTGTTTTGTTGTATTTATTTTATTTTATTATATTTTGTTCCAATTGCAAATAACAAATAATCCAAGAAATTCACGAATCCCCAGCGCGGAGTTGAACCAGCGGCCCATGCGCCAGCGACTTGCGCGACTCGTACAACGCCACCGAGCAGATGTGTAGCTTGGTGCTGGAACTCAGTTATGTTTCGAGCGGGTTCGAGTATCGGATTAAGTGCAATGCAGAATCGAAAGTGCCCAACTGTTAACAGTTTACAGAGTGCACAGTTAACAGAGGCAGATCGTGTGGTAGAAGGCGTGCTGTTAGCGCAGTGGGCGCTGTTAACGGCTAGTTAACTACTGATCTGGCAAACCTGGTATCAGCTGATGGTTCTATCCCGCAGGAACGAATTTGTGTGGGCAAAGAGGAACAAAAGCGGGAACCGAAAGAAATGTCAAACCCGACACACACCAACACTGACGCATCCACAAGTAACGGGACGAGGCAGAGCAGCTCCCACCCCCCTGGTCACCCAAGGAAAGTGCAGGCTCATGGGCCGGTGCACGCAGCAGGCCCTGGTCACCGGGTGTTCGACGACCGCCGGACGAGATTTGGATTCTGGCGAGTAGACACTTAACGCGGGCACTTGCACCACCAACTCAAGCCTTTTATTCACAGGTAGAAACACAATATAGATGAATAATTGGGAGCGGAGACGAAGACGCGTCCGCACTGTAAACAATATTTTCTCTCTCTCTCGGAGGCTGTAGGGTGAACCCTGCACATTGTATAGCCTCTATATATAGGATGGCACCCTGTGTAATCAAAATTGAGGCTGTAGGGTGGACCCTGCACATTGTATGGCCTCTATATAAAGGATGGCACCCTGTGTAATCAAAATGGAGGCTGTAGGGTGAACCCTGCACCTTGTATAGCCTCTATATAAAGGGATGGCACCCTGTGTAATCAAAATGGAGGCTGTAGGGTGGACCAAAATGGCGGCTGTTGGGTGGACCCTGCACATTGTATGGCATTCTATATAAAGGATGGCACCCTGTGTAATCAAAATGGCGGCTGTAAGGTGAACCCTGCACATTGTATGGCCTCTATATATAGGATGGCACGTAACAAAAGGGCTGTAAGGTGAACCCTGCACATTGTATGGCCTCTATATATAGGATGGCACCCTGTGTAATCAAAATGGCGGCTGTTGGGTGAACCCTGCACATTGTATGGCCTCTATATATAGGATGGCACCCTGTGTAATCAAAATGGTGGCTGTAGGGTGGACTCTGCACATTGTATGGATTCTATATATAGGATGGCACCCTGTGTAATCAAAATGGCGGCTGTAAGGTGAACCCTGCACATTGTATGGCCTCTATATATAGGATGGCACCCTGTGTAATCAAAATGGCGGCTGTAGGGTGAACCCTGCACATTGTATGGATTCTATATAAAGGATGGCACCCTGTGTAATCAAAATGGAGGCTGTAGGGTGGACCCTGCACATTGTATGGATTCTATATAAAGGATGGCACCGTGTGTAATCAAAATGGCGGCTGTAGGGTGAACCCTGCACATTGTATGGCCTCTATATATAGGATGGCACCCTGTGTAATCAAAATGGCGGCTGTAGGGTGGACCCTGCACATTGTATGGCCTCTATATAAAGGATGGCACCCTGTGTAATCAAATTGGAGGCTGTAGGGTGAACCCTGCACCTTGTATAGCCTCTATATATAGGATGGCACCCTGTGTAATCAAAATGGAGGCTGTAGGGTGGACCCTGCACATTGTATGGCCTCTATATAAAGGATGGCACCCTGTGTAATCAAATTGGAGGCTGTAGGGTGAACCCTGCACCTTGTATAGCCTCTATATATAGGATGGCACCCTGTGTAATCAAAATGGAGGCTGTAGAGTGGATCAAAATGGCGGCTGTAGGGTGAACCCTGCACATTGTATGGATTCTATATAAAGGATGGCACCCTGTGTAATCAAAATGGCGGCTGTAGGGTGAACCCTGCACATTGTATGGCCTCTATATAAAGGATGGCACCCTGTGTAATCAAAATGGAGGCTGTAGGGTGGACCCTGCACATTGTATGGATTCTATATAAAGGATGGCACCCTGTGTAATCAAAATGGCGGCTGTAGGGTGAACCCTGCACATTGTATGGCCTCTATATATAGGATGGCACCCTGTGTAATCAAAATGGCGGCTGTAGGGTGGACCCTGCACATTGTATGGCCTCTATATAAAGGATGGCACCCTGTGTAATCAAATTGGAGGCTGTAGGGTGAACCCTGCACCTTGTATAGCCTCTATATATAGGATGGCACCCTGTGTAATCAAAATGGAGGCTGTAGAGTGGATCAAAATGGCGGCTGTAGGGTGAACCCTGCACATTGTATGGATTCTATATAAAGGATGGCACCCTGTGTAATCAAAATGGCGGCTGTAGGGTGAACCCTGCACATTGTATGGCCTCTATATATAGGATGGCACCCTGTGTAATCAAAATGGCGGCTGCAGGGTGGACTCTGCACATTGTATGGATTCTATATAAAGGATGGCACCCTGTGTAATCAAAATGGAGGCTGTAAGGTGGACCCTGTACCTTGTATGGCCTCTATATATAGGATGGCACCCTGTGTAATCAAAATGGCGGCTGTAGGGTGGACCCTGTACCTTGTATGGCCTCTATATAAAGGATGGCGCCTTGTGTAATCAAAATGGCGGCTGTAGGGTGGACCCTGCACATTGTATGGATTCTATATAAAGGATGGAACCCTGTGTAATCAAAATGGCGGCTGTAGGGTGGACCCTGTACCTTGTATGGCCTCTATATAAAGGATGGCGCCCTGTGTAATCAAAATGGCGGCTGTAGGGTGAACCCTGCACATTGTATGGCCTCTATATAAAGGATGGCACCCTGTGTAATCAAAATGGAGGCTGTAGGGTGAACCCTGCACCTTGTATAGCCTCTATATATTGGATGGCACCCTGTGTAATCAAAATGGAGGCTGTAGGGTGGACCCTGCACATTGTATGGATTCTATATAAAGGATGTCACCCTGTGTAACAAAATATAGGGTGGATGCAAATTATGGAGCACTGTTATAAATGGCGGCTGAATGGTGGACCCTGTACCTTGTATGGCCTCTATATAAAAGGGATGGCACCCTGTGTAATCAAAATGGCGGCTGTAGGGTGGACCCTGTACCTCTGCACATTGTATGGATTCTATATAAAGGAAGACCTGTGTAATCAAAATGGCACTTATAGCACCCTGTGTAATCAAAATGGCGGCTGTAGGGTGGACCCTGCACATTGTATGGCCTCTATATAAAGGATGGCACCCTGTGTAATCAAAATGGAGGCTGTAGGGTGGACCCTGCACATTGTATGGATTCTATATAAAGGATGGCACCCTGTGTAATCAAAATGGCGGCTGTAGGGTGAACCCTGCACATTGTATGGCCTCTATATATAGGATGGCACCCTGTGTAATCAAAATGGCGGCTGTAGGGTGGACCCTGCACATTGTATGGCCTCTATATAAAGGATGGCACCCTGTGTAATCAAAATGGAGGCTGTAGGGTGAACCCTGCACCTTGTATAGCCTCTATATATAGGTTGGCACCCTGTGTAATCAAAATGGAGGCTGTAGGGTGGATCAAAATGGCGGCTGTTGGGTGGACCCTGCACATTGTATGGATTCTATATAAAGGATGGCACCCTGTGTAATCAAAATGGCGGCTGTAGGGTGAACCCTGCACATTGTATGGCCTCTATATATAGGATGGCACCCTGTGTAATCAAAATGGCGGCTGTAGGGTGAACCCTGCACATTGTATGGCCTCTATATATAGGATGGCACCCTGTGTAATCAAAATGGCGGCTGTAGGGTGGACCCTGCACATTGTATGGATTCTATATATAGGATGGCACCCTGTGTAATCAAAATGGCGGCTGTAGGGTGAACCCTGCACATTGTATGGCCTCTATATATAGGATGGCACCCTGTGTAATCAAAATGGCGGCTGTAGGGTGGACCCTGCACATTGTATGGATTCTATATATAGGATGGCACCCTGTGTAATCAAAATGGCGGCTGTAGGGTGGACCCTGCACATTGTATGGCCTCTATATAAAGGATGGCACCCTGTGTAATCAAAATGGCGGCTGTAGGGTGAACCCTGCACATTGTATGGCCTCTATATAAAGGATGGCACCCTGTGTAATCAAAATGGAGGCTGTAGGGTGGACCCTGCACATTGTATGGATTCTATATAAAGGATGGCACCCTGTGTAATCAAAATGGCGGCTGTAGGGTGGACCCTGCACATTGTATGGCCTCTATATATAGGATGGCACCCTGTGTAATCAAAATGGCGGCTGTAGGGTGGACCCTGCACATTGTATGGCCTCTATATAAAGGATGGCACCCTGTGTAATCAAAATGGAGGCTGTAGGGTGAACCCTGCACCTTGTATAGCCTCTATATATAGGATGGCACCCTGTGTAATCAAAATGGAGGCTGTAGAGTGATCAAAATGGCGGCTGTAGGGTGAACCCTGCACATTGTATGGATTCTATATAAAGGATGGCACCCTGTGTAATCAAAATGGCGGCTGTAGGGTGGACCCTGCACATTGTATGGCCTCTATATAAAGGATGGCACCCTGTGTAATCAAAATGGCGGCTGTAGGGTGGACCCTGTACCTTGTATGGCCTCTATATAAAGGATGGCACCCTGTGTAATCAAAATGGCGGCTGTAGGGTGGACCCTGTACCTTGTATGGCCTCTATATAAAGGATGGCACCCTGTGTAATCAAAATGGCGGCTGTAGGGTGGACCCTGCACATTGTATGGATTCTATATAAAGGATGGCACCCTGTGTAATCAAAATGGCGGCTGTAGGGTGGACCCTGCACATTGTATGGCCTCTATATATAGGATGGCACCCTGTGTAATCAAAATGGCGGCTGTAGGGTGGACCCTGCACATTGTATGGATTCTATATAAAGGATGGCACCCTGTGTAATCAAAATGGAGGCTGTAAGGTGGACCCTGTACCTTGTATGGCCTCTATATATAGGATGGCACCCTGTGTAATCAAAATGGCGGCTGTAGGGTGGACCCTGTACCTTGTATGGCCTCTATATAAAGGATGGCACCTTGTGTAATCAAAATGGCGGCTGTAGGGTGGACCCTGCACATTGTATGGATTCTATATAAAGGATGGCACCCTGTGTAATCAAAATGGCGGCTGTAGGGTGAACCCTGCACCTTGTATGGCCTCTATATATAGGATGGCACCCTGTGTAATCAAAATGGAGGCTGTAGGGTGGACCCTGCACATTGTATGGCGTCTATATAAAGGATGGCACCCTGTGTAATCAAAATGGCGGCTGTAGGGTGGACCCTGCACATTGTATGGCCTCTATATAAAGGATGGCACCCTGTGTAATCAAAATGGCGGCTGTAGGGTGAACCCTGCACATTGTATGGCCTCTATATAAAGGATGGCACCCTGTGTAATCAAAATGGAGGCTGTAGGGTGGACCCTGCACATTGTATGGATTCTATATAAAGGATGGCACCCTGTGTAATCAAAATGGCGGCTGTAGGGTGAACCCTGCACATTGTATGGCCTCTATATAAAGGATGGCACCCTGTGTAATCAAAATGGCGGCTGTAGGGTGGACCCTGCACATTGTATGGCCTCTATATAAAGGATGGCACCCTGTGTAATCAAAATGGAGGCTGTAGGGTGGACCCTGCACATTGTATGGATTCTATATATAGGATGGCACCCTGTGTAATCAAAATGGCGGCTGTAGGGTGAACCCTGCACATTGTATGGCCTCTATATAAAGGATGGCACCCTGTGTAATCAAAATGGCGGCTGTAGGGTGGACCCTGCACATTGTATGGATTCTATATAAAGGATGGCACCCTGTGTAATCAAAATGGCGGCTGTAGGGTGGACCCTGCACATTGTATGGCCTCTATATAAAGGATGGCACCCTGTGTAATCAAAATGGCGGCTGTAGGGTGGATCAAAATGGCGGCTGTAGGGTGAACCCTGCACATTGTATGGCCTCTATATAAAGGATGGCACCCTGTGTAATCAAAATGGCGGCTGTAGGGTGGACCCTGCACATTGTATGGATTCTATATAAAGGATGGCACCCTGTGTAATCAAAATGGCGGCTGTAGGGTGAACCCTGCACATTGTATGGCCTCTATATATAGGATGGCACCCTGTGTAATCAAAATGGGGCTGTAGGGTGGATCAAAATGGCGGCTGTAGGGTGGACCCTGCACATTGTATGGCCTCTATATAAAGGATGGCACCCTGTGTAATCAAAATGGCGGCTGTAGGGTGGACCCTGCACATTGTATGGATTCTATATATAGGATGGCACCCTGTGTAATCAAAATGGCGGCTGTAGGGTGGACCCTGCACATTGTATGGCCTCTATATAAAGGATGGCACCCTGTGTAATCAAAATGGCGGCTGTAGGGTGGACCCTGCACATTGTATGGCCTCTATATAAAGGATGGCACCCTGTGTAATCAAAATGGAGGCTGTAGGGTGGACCCTGCACATTGTATGGATTCTATATAAAGGATGGCACCCTGTGTAATCAAAATGGCGGCTGTAGGGTGAACCCTGCACATTGTATGGCCTCTATATATAGGATGGCACCCTGTGTAATCAAAATGGCGGCTGTAGGGTGGACCCTGCACATTGTATGGCCTCTATATAAAGGATGGCACCCTGTGTAATCAAAATGGAGGCTGTAGGGTGAACCCTGCACCTTGTATAGCCTCTATATATAGGATGGCACCCTGTGTAATCAAAATGGAGGCTGTAGAGTGGATCAAAATGGCGGCTGTAGGGTGAACCCTGCACATTGTATGGATTCTATATAAAGGATGGCACCCTGTGTAATCAAAATGGCGGCTGTAGGGTGAACCCTGCACCTTGTATAGCCTCTATATAAAGGATGGCACCCTGTGTAATCAAAATGGCGGCTGTAGGGTGGACCCTGCACATTGTATGGATTCTATATATAGGATGGCACCCTGTGTAATCAAAATGGAGGCTGTAGGGTGAACCCTGCACCTTGTATGGCCTCTATATATAGGATGGCACCCTGTGTAATCAAAATGGAGGCTGTAGGGTGGACCCTGCACATTGTATGGCCTCTATATAAAGGATGGCACCCTGTGTAATCAAAATGGCGGCTGTAGGGTGGACCCTGCACATTGTATGGCCTCTATATAAAGGATGGCACCCTGTGTAATCAAAATGGAGGCTGTAGGGTGAACCCTGCACCTTGTATAGCCTCTATATATAGGATGGCACCCTGTGTAATCAAAATGGAGGCTGTAGGGTGGATCAAAATGGCGGCTGTAGGGTGGACCCTGCACATTGTATGGATTCTATATAAAGGATGGCACCCTGTGTAATCAAAATGGCGGCTGTAGGGTGGACCCTGCACATTGTATGGCCTCTATATATAGGATGGCACCCTGTGTAATCAAAATGGCGGCTGTAGGGTGAACCCTGCACATTGTATGGCCTCTATATAAAGGATGGCACCCTGTGTAATCAAAATGGCGGCTGTAGGGTGGACCCTGCACATTGTATGGACTCTATATATAGGATGGCACCCTGTGTAATCAAAATGGCGGCTGTAGGGTGGACCCTGCACATTGTATGGCCTCTATATATAGGATGGCACCCTGTGTAATCAAAATGGCGGCTGTAGGGTGGACCCTGCACATTGTATGGCCTCTATATAAAGGATGGCACCCTGTGTAATCAAAATGGCGGCTGTAGGGTGGACCCTGCACATTGTATGGATTCTATATATAGGATGGCACCCTGTGTAATCAAAATGGCGGCTGTAGGGTGGACCCTGCACATTGTATGGCCTCTATATAAAGGATGGCACCCTGTGTAATCAAAATGGCGGCTGTAGGGTGAACCCTGCACATTGTATGGCCTCTATATAAAGGATGGCACCCTGTGTAATCAAAATGGAGGCTGTAGGGTGGACCCTGCACATTGTATGGATTCTATATAAAGGATGGCACCCTGTGTAATCAAAATGGCGGCTGTAGGGTGAACCCTGCACATTGTATGGCCTCTATATAAAGGATGGCACCCTGTGTAATCAAAATGGCGGCTGTAGGGTGGACCCTGCACATTGTATGGCCTCTATATAAAGGATGGCACCCTGTGTAATCAAAATGGAGGCTGTAGGGTGAACCCTGCACCTTGTATAGCCTCTATATATAGGATGGCACCCTGTGTAATCAAAATGGAGGCTGTAGAGGGATCAAAATGGCGGCTGTAGGGTGGACCCTGCACATTGTATGGCCTCTATATAAAGGATGGCACCCTGTGTAATCAAAATGGAGGCTGTAGGGTGAACCCTGCACCTTGTATAGCCTCTATATATAGGATGGCACCCTGTGTAATCAAAATGGAGGCTGTAGGTGGATCAAATGGCGGCTGTAGGGTGAACCCTGCACATTGTATGGCCTCTATATAAAGGATGGCACCCTGTGTAATCAAAATGGCGGCTGTAGGGTGGACCCTGCACATTGTATGGATTCTATATAAAGGATGGCACCCTGTGTAATCAAAATGGCGGCTGTAGGGTGGACCCTGTACCTTGTATGGCCTCTATATAAAGGATGGCACCCTGTGTAATCAAAATGGCGGCTGTAGGGTGGACCCTGCACATTGTATGGCCTCTATATAAAGGATGGCACCCTGTGTAATCAAAATGGAGGCTGTAGGGTGGACCCTGCACCTTGTATGGCCTCTATATAAAGGATGGCACCCTGTGTAATCAAAATGGCGGCTGTAGGGTGGACCCTGTACCACATTGTATGGCCTCTATATAAAGGATGGCACCCTGTGTAATCAAAATGGCGGCTGTAGGGTGGACCCTGCACATTGTATGGATTCTATATAAAGGATGGCACCCTGTGTAATCAAAATGGCGGCTGTAGGGTGGACCCTGTACCTTGTATGGCCTCTATATAAAGGATGGCACCCTGTGTAATCAAAATGGCGGCTGTAGGGTGAACCCTGCACATTGTATGGCCTCTATATAAAGGATGGCACCCTGTGTAATCAAAATGGAGGCTGTAGGGTGGACCCTGCACCTTGTATGGCCTCTATATATAGGATGGCACCCTGTGTAATCAAAATGGCGGCTGTAGGGTGGACCCTGCACATTGTATGGATTCTATATAAAGGATGGCACCCTGTGTAATCAAAATGGAGGCTGTAAGGTGGACCCTGTACCTTGTATGGACTCTATATAAAGGATGGCACCCTGTGTAATCAAAATGGCGGCTGTAGGGTGGACCCTGCACATTGTATGGCCTCTATATAAAGGATGGCACCCTGTGTAATCAAAATGGCGGCTGTAAGGGTGGACCCTGCACATTGTATGGCCTCTATATAAAGGATGGCACCCTGTGTAATCAAAATGGAGGCTGTAGGGTGGACCCTGCACCTTGTATGGATTCTATATAAAGGATGGCACCCTGTGTAATCAAAATGGCGGCTGTAGGGTGGACCCTGCACATTGTATGGCCTCTATATAAAGGATGGCACCCTGTGTAATCAAAATGGAGGCTGTAGGGTGAACCCTGCACCTTGTATAGCCTCTATATATAGGATGGCACCCTGTGTAATCAAAATGGAGGCTGTAGGGTGAACCCTGCACATTGTATGGCCTCTATATAAAGGATGGCACCCTGTGTAATCAAAATGGCGGCTGTAGGGTGAACCCTGCACATTGTATGGCCTCTATATAAAGGATGGCACCCTGTGTAATCAAAATGGCGGCTGTAGGGTGGACCCTGCACATTGTATGGCCTCTATATAAAGGATGGCACCCTGTGTAATCAAAATGGAGGCTGTAAGGTGGACCCTGTACCTTGTATGGATTCTATATAAAGGATGGCACCCTGTGTAATCAAAATGGCGGCTGTAGGGTGGACCCTGCACATTGTATGGCCTCTATATAAAGGATGGCACCCTGTGTAATCAAAATGGCGGCTGTAGGGTGGACCCTGCACATTGTATGGCCTCTATATAAAGGATGGAACCCTGTGTAGTCAAAATGTTCATACAACTAGTATATTCATGCAAATAATCATTCAGTACAATGAGCTCAACTTGTAACACTCTGTTGCAAGTATAAACAATTAAACATATACGCACTAAAATATAATTGTGCACTTGAATATGTTTATATATATACATTGATGTATGTACATAAACATATTCACATAAATCTACAGCTAAGCATGATCATATATGTATGTACATTTGTATATGCACATACATATATTCACATAAGCAATGTATGCACAAGCGTAACATGAGCTAGAGCCAGGCCAGCGTGTGAACGCTGACCAAGCACTTTGATGCAAGCGCTCCAACAATATGTATGTATGTATGTACTGACACTCTCCCTCTCTTTTGTAGCTGTCGCATAAGTCGCAGCATAAGAATATATATGTAAACTTAGCTTAAGCAAAATAATAATTTGGAATAAAGAATCATTCTAAAAACGACTATGCATGGACACTGACGTGTTCATCTTGGATATACTATTTTTAATCGAAGGAACCCGGTCTTAAAAATATATATATAACATGGCGACCGTGACATGTGAAAAAAAAAAATGAAACAAAACAAAAAGGAAAATTAATCTAAATACTGGAATTCATGTGATTTTTCTATTATCAACTCTTGGGTGCTGCTCCAAGGTGCACTCCCATAACACACATACGTTTCTCCAATTGTTTACAAAAAAAAAAAGAAATTAATTGGAATTTAAAAACAATAATGAAAAAAAAAAATAATATGAAACATTAATATGAAACCAATTAAATAACAACAATATACATAACAACAAGATACTGATGTCCACGGAACCCTCCTTCGAGACCGCTGTTCCTAACGAACAAAGGGATTTGCCGACGTTGCAAGAGGCTTTGCAGGCAAATCCATTCGATGGACCACGGCCACTAACAATAGAGGAGTACAGGGCCCGGCAGCAGAAGAGAATCCCAAAGAAGACGAAACGAGGCGGTGAGGTGAGACGCCTACTCACCCAGAAAAGACTGCAGCAGGATTTGCTAAAGGCCAGCACCAACGAAGAAGACCGACAACGCTGCATAGAGCGTATTGAGGACATCAAAATTGAACTGCGCCAAAGAGCGCAGAAACGCAAGCGGGCCGCAGAAATGCGCAAGCCTTAACTTGCCTTTAAGTTAATAATAGTAATAATAACCCTAATAGCAAGTTGAAGCACGAAAGTGCAACTTGCGAATTACTAACTGTCCGATAGGCTATTACTAACAATGTGGTTGGAGATTTTTTTTTTAACAATAAATGAAAATGAAATGTATACCTGAATTGTGAGCCAACCACATTTTCTATAATTTTTCCACGTCTCTGGCTCGCTGTGCAAGACACAGTTGAGATAAATTTTATTTCTCTCTTACTTTTTTTTTCTATTCACAAATAATTAAAAATAAAAAAAAAATACGCATGAATCCATAACAAATTCAAATAATCAAATTCAGAAATTTTATGAAAAAAAAAATTAAAGTAATTGCTAAAAAACAAGTTTTTAACCTGTCTTTATGAACTTTTTGCTCCATGTTTCAATAAACATTTCGAATCTGTCAGAAAAATAGTTTCAAGAAAAATAATTTAAAAAAAAAAAAACAAAACTTTAAATGAAAAATAAAAAAAAAAAAAAAAAATTTTATATATATATATATTCTTGAGTTAGTATTTTTTTTTTTTTTTTAATATGCACCCTAATGCGATTCCAAAAGACAGTAACATAGAAAAAGTTGACAATATGTTAGATCATGAATCTAAAGTAGCGGATTCAACCGCGAATGTCATAAATAATGTCGAAACTGTCTCGGTTGATTTGAAAATCATAACCTTAATGCTTGTAATAATTGTTATTCTTTTATTAACAAACGTTTTAACAAAACTATATAAGATGCACAATAAGAAAGATGCCTTAAGAAAAAATATTCCAGTAGGGCAGATAACCAAGATGTTGTTTAAGACGATAGACATAGTAGAAAAGTGTATAATAGGGAACCCAACTTTAGAATAAATGCTTTGATAATATTGAGTAAATATTACGAATTTATAAAAATTGGTGATTTCGAAGACGAAAATATACATACTTTTAATTGTGCAGCAAGCCCATTAATAATATGTAACAACAAAATAAAAAAGGGCATAGTAATGAGTACATTACCATGTGTAATGGTAAAAACAGTAGAAGAAAGTACAATGGCTAACCAAGTGGAATTAGACAGGCAATATGTTAGACAGGTTTCCACTTCAGTTCCTGAATTTGATGGTAAAAAGTTATTATTAAACAGATTCCTAACTGCATTACGCATTGTGGAAAGAACTAAGGGAGACCAAGAGGATATAGCAGTTGAGGTTATAAAATCAAAAATAACCGGCACAATCCTCTATAAAGTAGAAAATGAAACCACTATTGCAGGGATAATAAATAAGCTCAAAGAAAATGTAAAAGGAGAATCTCCTGACGTTTTAAAGGCGAAACTAATGAACATAAAACAAAAAGGCAAAACTGCTTCCCAGTATGCAACCGAAATGGATAATTTGCGGAAGCAACTGGAGGCAGCCTTTATTGATAACGGATTAGACCCAATCAATGCGGAAAAATTCTCTACAAGCGAGTCTGTTTCTGCAATGATTAAAAATTGCGAGCACGAAAAACTCAAAGTAATATTAGAAGCTGGAAACTTTGTAACTTTCAATGATGTAATGGGTAAATATATCCATTGCAGCACGGAAATGACTGGAAGTGCAAATACAGTAGTATTTCAACGAGGCCGCAATAATAGAGGAGGTAGTAACCATTACCAAAGAGGTAAAGGCAATGGCCGCGGACACTACAACTCCAACTATAACAATTACAATAACAGAAACAACAATAGAGGTGGTCGAGGTAATGGCCGAGGTAGAAATAATTACTACCGAGGTAACAGCCAAAACAGATACAATAGCAATACCGAAAACAATTATGTCCGAGTAGCCCAAGATGCTTCGGGAAACTCGCAGACACCTCCAGATACTCGAAATTAAAAAGTAAAATATATACTGTAAACTTAAGTCTCAATAATTTTGTATCATTTACAAATGTTCAGACAAATAAAATCATTACATTCCTAATTGATACAGGTGCAGATATTTCAATTATAAAAGAAAATTCCGATGTCTTTCATGACATACAATTCAATAAAATCATAGACATTCGAGGCATAGGTGAAGGAGTAATTAACTCCAAAGGACTAGCCTCAATTGAATTACAAACAGGGAAATACATTATTCCATATAAATTTCATTTATTACATTCAGATTTTGCAATCCCTTGCGATGGAATAATAGGACTAGATTTTATAAAGACTTTTAATTGACAATTAGATTATAATACTTCAGAGGATTGGTTTATAATCAGACCTTCAAACCTAACGTATCCCATTAATGTACCGATAACATTTAGTTCTGGTAATAATTCAACACTTCTGCCAGCGAGATCCCAAGTGATACGCAAAATAGATTTGTCTTCAGAGGAAGAAAGCATTTTCATCCCAAATCAAGAAATCAAGCATGGTGTTTATATTGCAAACACTATTGCCCAAACCAAAAATATTTTTGTCCGATTTTTAAATACGACAGATAAATGCCAACTAGTAGGCATTAATAAAATAAAATTCGAACCGCTCTCAAAATACGATGTGGTTCAAACTTCAAATAACAATAGAACAGAGTCTGTTATTAGTAAACTAAAGAAAAATTTTCCAATCATGTTCAAAAAGCAACTTATGGAAAGTTATTCACCGATTATAGTGATGTGTTCGGACTTGAAACCGAACCAATCACAACCAACAACTTTTATAAACAAAAATTGAGACTTAAGGACGAAGAGCCAGTATATGTAAAAAACTATCGATGTCCGCATAGCCAAACCGAAGAAATTAAAAAACAAGTAGAAAAGTTAATTGAACAAAATATTGTTGAACCATCGATTTTACCTTATAATAGCCCACTCTTGCTAGTCCCAAAGAAAACACTTTCGGGATCTAAAGAAAAAAACTGGCGATTAGTAATTGACTATCGTCAAATAAACAAAAAATTGCTGTCAGATAAGTTTCCGCTCCCCAGAATTGATGATATTCTTGATCAATTGGGAAGAGCAAAATATTTTTCTTGCCTTGACTTAATGTCAGGTTTTCATCAAATTGAACTAGAAGAAAAATCAAGAGATATAACGTCTTTTTCAACAAGCAATGGCTCATATCGTTTTACACGATTACCTTTCGGTCTAAAAATAGCACCTAATTCATTTCAGAGAATGATGACAATAGCATTTTCGGGGCTTGAGCCAAGTCAAGCTTTCCTCTATATGGATGATTTAATCGTTATTGGTTGTTCTGAACAACATATGATTAAAAATTTAGTAGATGTTTTTAAACTCTGCAGAAAAAATAATCTAAAACTGCATCCAGAAAAATGTTCATTCTTTATGCATGAGGTGACATTCCTAGGTCACAAATGCACAGATAAAGGAATCTTGCCAGACGACACAAAATTTGACGTCATCAAGAATTATCCAGTCCCACATGATGCAGATAGTGCTAGACGTTTCGTTGCATTTTGCAATTACTATAGACGTTTCATAAAAAATTTCGCCGAATATTCCCGGCACATAACAAGATTATGTAAAAAGAATGTTCCATTCGAATGGACAGCAGAATGCGAAAATGCATTCCAATACTTAAAAAGAAAAGCTCGTTCAACCTAATCTATTGCAGTATCCGGATTTTAGCAAAGAATTTTGCATAATCACAGATGCAAGCAAACAAGCATGTGGAGCAGTTTTAACACAAAACTATAATGGACTCCAGCTTCCAGTTTCATATGCATCAAGAGCATTCACTAAAGGTGAAAGCAACAAGAGTACTACAGAACAAGAGCTAGCAGCAATACACTGGGCAATAACATATTTTCGACCATATATATATGGAAAACATTTCACAGTGCGAACAGACCATAGACCATTAACATATTTGTTCTCCATGGTCAACCCGAGTTCAAAACTGACACGCATGCGGCTAGAATTGGAAGAGTACGACTTTACAGTAGAGTATTTGAGAGGTAAAGATAACTTTGTGGCAGACGCCTTATCGCGGATAACTATATCCGAATTAAAAGATATGAGTATAAAAGTCCTGAAAGTCACTACCAGGCAACAAAGTAGACAAAAAAATTCTGCGCAGTTAATAAAGAAGACCTTTTGCCAAGGCAAAAACTTCAAAAAAGCTTCTAGGCCCAACGTATACGAAGTCATCAATAATGACGAGGTACGAAAAGTAGTGACCTTGCGAATAACAGATTCTAAATCGTTCACATTGAAACATGGAAAGAAAGTTATGGCAAGAATTGAAGTTAGCGATTTGTATACCAATGGAATTCTCGACTTAGGTCAGTTCTTCCAAAGGCTTGAAATGCAAGCCGGTATACTTGAAATCAGCCAACTAAAACTGGCACCGAGCGAAAAGATCTTTGAAATTATTTCAATAGATTCTTTTAAAAATATGGGCAATACTATATTGAAAACTTTAAGAGTAGCGCTACTCCAGCCGGTGACCCTAATAGAAAATGAAAAAGAAAAAAGAAGCAATACTGTCTACATATCATGATGATCCAATTCAAGGAGGTCATACTGGCATTACCAGAACGCTGGCAAAAATCAAAAGACACTACTATTGGAAAAATATGGGACGCCATATCAAAAGAGTACATAAGGAGATGTCATAAATGCCAGGTGTCAAAAACGACGACACATACGAAGACTCCCATGATAATAACAGAAACACCAGCGATAGGCTTTTGATAAGGTTATAGTGGACACAATAGGTCCACTACCAAAATCAGATAATGAAAATGAGTATATTGTCACATTGATATGCGATCTGACAAAATACCTAATAGCCATTCCAGTTGCAACTAAGAGTGCAAGTAATGTAGCTAAAGCTATATTCGAAAATTGTATACTACAGTACGGTCCAATGAAAACGCTCATTACGGACATGGGAACTGAGTATAAAAACCAAATTATAACAGATATATGCAAGTACATGAAGATTAAAAATCTGACATCTACAGCATACCACCACCAGACCTTAGGGACAATAGAACGAAGTCATAGAACATTCAATGAATATATTCGTTCATACATATCAGCAGATAAGTCCGATTGGGATGCTTGGATACAATATTTCACTTATTGTTACAACACAACACCCTCGGCAGTGCATGAATATTGTCCATACGAACTAGTATTTGGAAGACAATACCAAATCAGTTCATAGATTTTAACAAAATCGTTAATAGAATAGATCCAATATACAATTTAGACGACTACTCTAAGGAAGTAAAGTTTAGAATAGAAATAGCATATAAAAGAGCTAGGATAATGTTAGAAAACCATAAGATTAAGTAATAAAAAATACTACGACAAACAGTATTGCCGATTTCAATTTAAACATAGGAGATAAAGTTTTATTAAGAAAAGAAATAGGTCATAAACTAGATGCTAAATATATAGGGCCTTATAAGGTAGTGAGTAATAGAAGAAAATGACAATATATTAATAGCAGTTAATAAGAATAAGATACCAAAAGGTTCATAAAAACAGACTAAAACCATTTTCGAATGATCAACCGAAAAAAAATATAATAATTATCATGATACTTAAGTAATTTTTACAAAAAAAAATTTAAAATATAAAATCTTTATGGATTCATCTATTATTGAAAACAAATTCACGCAATTTCGAAAAACAAGAGAAAAGAAAATTTGCCTAAAGAGACACAAAAAAAAAAAAAAAAAAAAAATTTCCTAAGATACACCTTTACTTTACCTTTTATTTTACCTTTCATATAATTAAATAATCTGATTACTAATAACTACATAATATTACGTTATTCTCTAAAAAGGGGAGGTGTAGTATATTCATACAACTAATAACTCAACACAATGAGCTCAACTTGTAACACTTTGTTGCAAGTATAAACAATTAAACATATACGCATTAAAATATAATTGTGCACTTGAATATGTTTATATATATACATTGATGTATTCACATAAACATATTCACAGTAAACATACAATTAAGCATGAACATATATGTATGTACATTTGTATATGCACATACATATATTCACATAAGCACTGTATGCACAAGCGTAACATGAGCTAGAGCCAGGCCAGCGTGTGACCGCTGACCAAGCACTTTGATGCAAGCGCTCCAACAGTATGTATGTATGTATGTACTGACACTCTCCCTCTCTTTTGTAGCTGTCGCATAAGTCGCAGCATAAGAATATGTATGTAAACTTAGCTTAAGCAAAATAATAATTTGGAATAAAGAATCATTCTAAAAACGACTATGCATGGACACTGACGTGTTCATCTTGGATATACTATTTTTAATCGAAGGAACCCGGTCTTAAAAATATATATATAACAGGAACCCTGTGTAATCAAAATGGAGGCTGTAGGGTGGACCCTGCACCTTGTATGGATTCTATATAAAGGATGGCACCCTGTGTAATCAAAATGGCGGCTGTAGGGTGGACCCTGTACCTTGTATGGCCTCTATATAAAGGATGGCACCCTGTGTAATCAAAATGGCGGCTGTAGGGTGGACCCTGCACATTGTATGGATTCTATATAAAGGATGGCACCCTGTGTAATCAAAATGGAGGCTGTAGGGTGGACCCTGTACCTTGTATGGCCTCTATATAAAGGATGGCACCCTGTGTAATCAAAATGGCGGCTGTAGGGTGAACCCTGCACATTGTATGGCCTCTATATAAAGGATGGCACCCTGTGTAATCAAAATGGAGGCTGTAGGGTGGACCCTGCACCTTGTATGGATTCTATATAAAGGATGGCACCCTGTGTAATCAAAATGGCGGCTGTAGGGTGGACCCTGCACCTTGTATGGCCTCTATATAAAGGATGGCACCCTGTGTAATCAAAATGGCGGCTGTAGGGTGGACCCTGCACCTTGTATGGCCTCTATATAAAGGATGGCACCCTGTGTAATCAAAATGGCGGCTGTAGGGTGGACCCTGCACATTGTATGGCCTCTATATAAAGGATGGCACCCTGTGTAATCAAAATGGAGGCTGTAGGGTGGACCCTGCACATTGTATGGATTCTATATAAAGGATGGCACCCTGTGTAATCAAAATGGCGGCTGTAGGGTGGACCCTGCACCTTGTATGGCCTCTATATAAAGGATGGCACCCTGTGTAATCAAAATGGCGGCTGTAGGGTGGACCCTGCACATTGTATGGACTCTATATAAAGGATGGCACCCTGTGTAATCAAAATGGCGGCTGTAGGGTGGACCCTGCACCTTGTATGGCCTCTATATAAAGGATGGCACCCTGTGTAATCAAAATGGCGGCTGTAGGGTGGACTCAAAATGGGGCTGTAGGGTGAACCCTGCACATTGTATGGCCTCTATATAAAGGATGGCACCCTGTGTAATCAAAATGGCGGCTGTAGGGTGGACCCTGCACATTGTATGGACTCTATATAAAGGATGGCACCCTGTGTAATCAAAATGGCGGCTGTAGGGTGGACCCTGCACCTTGTATGGCCTCTATATAAAGGATGGCACCCTGTGTAATCAAAATACTTAGGGTGATCAAAATGGCGGCTGTAGGGTGGACCCTGCACCTTGTATGGCCTCTATATAAAGGATGGCACCCTGTGTAATCAAAATGGCGGCTGTAGGGTGGACCCTGCACCTTGTATGGCCTCTATATATAGGATGGCACCCTGTGTAATCAAAATGGCGGCTGTAGGGTGGACCCTGCACCTTGTATGGCCTCTATATAAAGGATGGCACCCTGTGTAATCAAAATGGCGGCTGTAGGGTGGACCCTGCACCTTGTATGGCCTCTATATAAAGGATGGCACCCTGTGTAATCAAAATGGAGGCTGTAGGGTGGACCCTGCACATTGTATGGATTCTATATAAAGGATGGCACCCTGTGTAATCAAAATGGCGGCTGTAGGGTGGACCCTGCACCTTGTATGGCCTCTATATAAAGGATGGCACCCTGTGTAATCAAAATGGCGGCTGTAGGGTGGACCCTGCACATTGTATGGCCTCTATATAAAGGATGGCACCCTGTGTAATCAAAATGGAGGCTGTAGGGTGAACCCTGCACCTTGTATAGCCTCTATATATAGGATGGCACCCTGTGTAATCAAAATGGAGGCTGTAGGGTGGATCAAAATGGCGGCTGTAGGGTGGACCCTGCACATTGTATGGACTCTATATAAAGGATGGCACCCTGTGTAATCAAAATGGCGGCTGTAGGGTGAACCCTGCACCTTGTATGGCCTCTATATAAAGGATGGCACCCTGTGTAATCAAAATGGCGGCTGTAGGGTGGACCCTGCACATTGTATGGATTCTATATAAAGGATGGCACCCTGTGTAATCAAAATGGAGGCTGTAGGGTGGACCCTGCACCTTGTATGGCCTCTATATAAAGGATGGCACCCTGTGTAATCAAAATGGAGGCTGTAGGGTGGACCCTGCACATTGTATGGCCTCTATATAAAGGATGGCACCCTGTGTAATCAAAATGGCGGCTGTAGGGTGGACCCTGCACATTGTATGGCCTCTATATAAAGGATGGCACCCTGTGTAATCAAAATGGAGGCTGTAGGGTGAACCCTGCACCTTGTATGGCCTCTATATAAAGGATGGCACCCTGTGTAATCAAAATGGAGGCTGTAGGGATCAAAATGGGGCGTGGGTGGACCCTGCACATTGTATGGATTCTATATAAAGGATGGCACCCTGTGTAATCAAAATGGCGGCTGTAGGGTGGACCCTGCACATTGTATGGCCTCTATATAAAGGATGGCACCCTGTGTAATCAAAATGGCGGCTGTAGGGTGAACCCTGCACATTGTATGGCCTCTATATAAAGGATGGCACCCTGTGTAATCAAAATGGAGGCTGTAGGGTGGACCCTGCACCTTGTATGGCCTCTATATAAAGGATGGCACCCTGTGTAATCAAAATGGCGGCTGTAGGGTGGACCCTGCACCTTGTATGGCCTCTATATAAAGGATGGCACCCTGTGTAATCAAAATGGCGGCTGTAGGGTGGACCCTGCACCTTGTATGGCCTCTATATAAAGGATGGCACCCTGTGTAATCAAAATGGCGGCTGTAGGGTGGACCCTGCACATTGTATGGATTCTATATAAAGGATGGCACCCTGTGTAATCAAAATGGCGGCTGTAGGGTGGACCCTGCACATTGTATGGCCTCTATATAAAGGATGGCACCCTGTGTAATCAAAATGGCGGCTGTAGGGTGGACCCTGCACATTGTATGGCCTCTATATAAAGGATGGCACCCTGTGTAATCAAAATGGAGGCTGTAGGGTGGACCCTGCACATTGTATGGCTTCTATATAAAGGATGGCACCCTGTGTAATCAAAATGGCGGCTGTAGGGTGGACCCTGCACATTGTATGGCCTCTATATAAAGGATGGCACCCTGTGTAATCAAAATGGCGGCTGTAGGGTGGACCCTGCACATTGTATGGCCTCTATATAAAGGATGGCACCCTGTGTAATCAAAATGGAGGCTGTAGGGTGGACCCTGCACCTTGTATGGCCTCTATATATAGGATGGCACCCTGTGTAATCAAAATGGAGGCTGTAGGTGATCAAAATCGGCTGTAGGGTGGACCCTGCACATTGTATGGCCTCTATATAAAGGATGGCACCCTGTGTAATCAAAATGGAGGCTGTAGGGTGGACCCTGCACCTTGTATGGCCTCTATATATAGGATGGCACCCTGTGTAATCAAAATGGAGGCTGTAGGTGGATCAAAATGGCGGCTGTAGGGTGGACCCTGCACATTGTATGGCCTCTATATAAAGGATGGCACCCTGTGTAATCAAAATGGCGGCTGTAGGGTGGACCCTGCACATTGTATGGATTCTATATAAAGGATGGCACCCTGTGTAATCAAAATGGCGGCTGTAGGGTGGACCCTGTACCTTGTATGGCCTCTATATAAAGGATGGCACCCTGTGTAATCAAAATGGCGGCTGTAGGGTGAACCCTGCACATTGTATGGCCTCTATATAAAGGATGGCACCCTGTGTAATCAAAATGGAGGCTGTAGGGTGGACCCTGCACCTTGTATGGCCTCTATATATAGGATGGCACCCTGTGTAATCAAAATGGCGGCTGTAGGGTGGACCCTGTACCTTGTATGGCCTCTATATAAAGGATGGCACCCTGTGTAATCAAAATGGCGGCTGTAGGGTGGACCCTGCACATTGTATGGATTCTATATAAAGGATGGCACCCTGTGTAATCAAAATGGCGGCTGTAGGGTGGACCCTGTACCTTGTATGGCCTCTATATAAAGGATGGCACCCTGTGTAATCAAAATGGCGGCTGTAGGGTGGACCCTGCACATTGTATGGCCTCTATATAAAGGATGGCACCCTGTGTAATCAAAATGGAGGCTGTAGGGTGAACCCTGCACCTTGTATGGCCTCTATATAAAGGATGGCACCCTGTGTAATCAAAATGGAGGCTGTAGGGTGGACCCTGCACCTTGTATGGCCTCTATATAAAGGATGGCACCCTGTGTAATCAAAATGGCGGCTGTAGGGTGGACCCTGCACATTGTATGGATTCTATATAAAGGATGGCACCCTGTGTAATCAAAATGGAGGCTGTAGGGTGGACCCTGTACCTTGTATGGCCTCTATATAAAGGATGGCACCCTGTGTAATCAAAATGGCGGCTGTAGGGTGGACCCTGCACATTGTATGGCCTCTATATAAAGGATGGCACCCTGTGTAATCAAAATGGCGGCTGTAGGGTGGACCCTGCACATTGTATGGCCTCTATATAAAGGATGGCACCCTGTGTAATCAAAATGGAGGCTGTAGGGTGGACCCTGCACCTTGTATGGACTCTATATAAAGGATGGCACCCTGTGTAATCAAAATGGCGGCTGTAGGGTGGACCCTGCACATTGTATGGCCTCTATATAAAGGATGGCACCCTGTGTAATCAAAATGGAGGCTGTAGGGTGAACCCTGCACCTTGTATGGCCTCTATATAAAGGATGGCACCCTGTGTAATCAAAATGGAGGCTGTAGGGTGGACCCTGCACATTGTATGGCCTCTATATAAAGGATGGCACCCTGTGTAATCAAAATGGCGGCTGTAGGGTGGACCCTGCACATTGTATGGCCTCTATATAAAGGATGGCACCCTGTGTAATCAAAATGGAGGCTGTAGGGTGGACCCTGCACATTGTATGGATTCTATATAAAGGATGGAAGGCTGTAGGGTGGACCCTGTACCTTGTATGGCCTCTATATAAAGGATGGCACCCTGTGTAATCAAAATGGCGGCTGTAGGGTGGACCCTGCACATTGTATGGCCTCTATATAAAGGATGGCACCCTGTGTAATCAAAATGGCGGCTGTAGGGTGGACCCTGCACATTGTATGGCCTCTATATAAAGGATGGCACCCTGTGTAATCAAAATGGAGGCTGTAGGGTGGACCCTGCACATTGTATGGATTCTATATAAAGGATGGCACCCTGTGTAATCAAAATGGCGGCTGTAGGGTGGACCCTGTACCTTGTATGGCCTCTATATAAAGGATGGCACCCTGTGTAATCAAAATGGCGGCTGTAGGGTGGACCCTGCACATTGTATGGATTCTATATAAAGGATGGCACCCTGTGTAATCAAAATGGAGGCTGTAGGGTGGACCCTGTACCTTGTATGGCCTCTATATAAAGGATGGCACCCTGTGTAATCAAAATGGCGGCTGTAGGGTGGACCCTGCACATTGTATGGCCTCTATATAAAGGATGGCACCCTGTGTAATCAAAATGGAGGCTGTAGGGTGGACCCTGCACATTGTATGGATTCTATATAAAGGATGGCACCCTGTGTAATCAAAATGGCGGCTGTAGGGTGGACCCTGCACATTGTATGGCCTCTATATAAAGGATGGCACCCTGTGTAATCAAAATGGCGGCTGTAGGGTGGACCCTGCACATTGTATGGCCTCTATATAAAGGATGGCACCCTGTGTAATCAAAATGGAGGCTGTAGGGTGAACCCTGCACCTTGTATAGCCTCTATATATAGGATGGCACCCTGTGTAATCAAAATGGAGGCTGTAGGGTGGATCAAAATGGGGCTGTGGGACCCTGCACATTGTATGGATTCTATATAAAGGATGGCACCCTGTGTAATCAAAATGGCGGCTGTAGGGTGGACCCTGCACATTGTATGGCCTCTATATAAAGGATGGCACCCTGTGTAATCAAAATGGCGGCTGTAGGGTGAACCCTGCACATTGTATGGCCTCTATATAAAGGATGGCACCCTGTGTAATCAAAATGGCGGCTGTAGGGTGGACCCTGCACATTGTATGGATTCTATATAAAGGATGGCACCCTGTGTAATCAAAATGGCGGCTGTAGGGTGGACCCTGCACATTGTATGGCCTCTATATAAAGGATGGCACCCTGTGTAATCAAAATGGCGGCTGTAGGGTGGACCCTGCACATTGTATGGCCTCTATATAAAGGATGGCACCCTGTGTAATCAAAATGGCGGCTGTAGGGTGGACCCTGCACATTGTATGGCCTCTATATAAAGGATGGCACCCTGTGTAATCAAAATGGAGGCTGTAGGGCGCACCCTGTGTAATCAAAATGGGGCTGTAGGGTGGACCCTGTACCTTGTATGGCCTCTATATAAAGGATGGCACCCTGTGTAATCAAAATGGCGGCTGTAGGGTGGACCCTGCACATTGTATGGCCTCTATATAAAGGATGGCACCCTGTGTAATCAAAATGGAGGCTGTAGGGTGGACCCTGCACATTGTATGGATTCTATATAAAGGATGGCACCCTGTGTAATCAAAATGGCGGCTGTAGGGTGGACCCTGCACATTGTATGGCCTCTATATAAAGGATGGCACCCTGTGTAATCAAAATGGCGGCTGTAGGGTGGACCCTGCACATTGTATGGCCTCTATATAAAGGATGGCACCCTGTGTAATCAAAATGGAGGCTGTAGGGTGAACCCTGCACCTTGTATGGCCTCTATATATAGGATGGCACCCTGTGTAATCAAAATGGAGGCTGTAGGGTGGATCAAAATGGGGCTGTGGGGGACCCTGCACATTGTATGGATTCTATATAAAGGATGGCACCCTGTGTAATCAAAATGGCGGCTGTAGGGTGGACCCTGCACCTTGTATGGCCTCTATATAAAGGATGGCACCCTGTGTAATCAAAATGGCGGCTGTAGGGTGGACCCTGCACATTGTATGGCCTCTATATAAAGGATGGCACCCTGTGTAATCAAAATGGCGGCTGTAGGGTGGACCCTGCACATTGTATGGCCTCTATATAAAGGATGGCACCCTGTGTAATCAAAATGGCGGCTGTAGGGTGGACCCTGCACATTGTATGGCCTCTATATAAAGGATGGCACCCTGTGTAATCAAAATGGCGGCTGTAGGGTGGACCCTGCACATTGTATGGCCTCTATATAAAGGATGGCACCCTGTGTAATCAAAATGGCGGCTGTAGGGTGGACCCTGCACATTGTATGGCCTCTATATAAAGGATGGCACCCTGTGTAATCAAAATGGAGGCTGTAGGGTGGACCCTGCACATTGTATGGACTCTATATAAAGGATGGCACCCTGTGTAATCAAAATGGCGGCTGTAGGGTGGACCCTGCACCTTGTATGGCCTCTATATAAAGGATGGCACCCTGTGTAATCAAAATGGCGGCTGTAGGGTGGACCCTGCACATTGTATGGCCTCTATATAAAGGATGGCACCCTGTGTAATCAAAATGGAGGCTGTAGGGTGAACCCTGCACCTTGTATGGCCTCTATATATAGGATGGCACCCTGTGTAATCAAAATGGAGGCTGTAGGGTGGACCCTGTACCCTGCACATTGTATGGCCTCTATATAAAGGATGGCACCCTGTGTAATCAAAATGGCGGCTGTAGGGTGAACCCTGCACATTGTATGGCCTCTATATAAAGGATGGCACCCTGTGTAATCAAAATGGCGGCTGTAGGGTGGACCCTGCACATTGTATGGACTCTATATAAAGGATGGCACCCTGTGTAATCAAAATGGCGGCTGTAGGGTGGACCCTGCACATTGTATGGCCTCTATATAAAGGATGGCACCCTGTGTAATCAAAATGGCGGCTGTAGGGTGGACCCTGCACATTGTATGGCCTCTATATAAAGGATGGCACCCTGTGTAATCAAAATGGAGGCTGTAGGGTGGACCCTGCACCTTGTATGGCCTCTATATATAGGATGGCACCCTGTGTAATCAAAATGGAGGCTGTAGGGTGGATCAAAATGGCGGCTGTAGGGTGGACCCTGCACATTGTATGGATTCTATATAAAGGATGGCACCCTGTGTAATCAAAATGGCGGCTGTAGGGTGAACCCTGCACATTGTATGGCCTCTATATAAAGGATGGCACCCTGTGTAATCAAAATGGCGGCTGTAGGGTGGACCCTGCACATTGTATGGATTCTATATAAAGGATGGCACCCTGTGTAATCAAAATGGAGGCTGTAGGGTGGACCCTGTACCTTGTATGGCCTCTATATAAAGGATGGCACCCTGTGTAATCAAAATGGCGGCTGTAGGGTGGACCCTGTACCTTGTATGGCCTCTATATAAAGGATGGCACCCTGTGTAATCAAAATGGCGGCTGTAGGGTGGACCCTGCACATTGTATGGACTCTATATAAAGGATGGCACCCTGTGTAATCAAAATGGCGGCTGTAGGGTGGACCCTGTACCTTGTATGGCCTCTATATAAAGGATGGCACCCTGTGTAATCAAAATGGCGGCTGTAGGGTGGACCCTGCACATTGTATGGATTCTATATAAAGGATGGCACCCTGTGTAATCAAAATGGCGGCTGTAGGGTGGACCCTGTACCTTGTATGGCCTCTATATAAAGGATGGCACCCTGTGTAATCAAAATGGCGGCTGTAGGGTG
This sequence comes from Drosophila tropicalis, assembly GCF_018151085.1. Classification (NCBI taxonomy): domain Eukaryota; kingdom Metazoa; phylum Arthropoda; class Insecta; order Diptera; family Drosophilidae; genus Drosophila; species Drosophila tropicalis. Next base: position 20,418 of record NW_027172690.1, on the reverse strand, counting down.
GACCCTGCACATTGTATGGCCTCTATATAAAGGATGGCACCCTGTGTAATCAAAATGGAGGCTGTAGGGTGGACCCTGCACCTTGTATGGCCTCTATATAAAGGATGGCACCCTGTGTAATCAAAATGGAGGCTGTAGGGTGAACCCTGCACCTTGTATGGCCTCTATATAAAGGATGGCACCCTGTGTAATCAAAATGGCGGCTGTAGGGTGGACCCTGCACATTGTATGGATTCTATATAAAGGATGGCACCCTGTGTAATCAAAATGGAGGCTGTAGGGTGGACCCTGTACCTTGTATGGATTCTATATAAAGGATGGCACCCTGTGTAATCAAAATGGCGGCTGTAGGGTGGACCCTGCACATTGTATGGCCTCTATATAAAGGATGGCACCCTGTGTAATCAAAATGGCGGCTGTAGGGTGAACCCTGCACATTGTATGGCCTCTATATAAAGGATGGCACCCTGTGTAATCAAAATGGAGGCTGTAGGGTGGACCCTGCACATTGTATGGATTCTATATAAAGGATGGCACCCTGTGTAATCAAAATGGCGGCTGTAGGGTGGACCCTGCACATTGTATGGCCTCTATATAAAGGATGGCACCCTGTGTAATCAAAATGGAGGCTGTAGGGTGAACCCTGCACCTTGTATAGCCTCTATATATAGGATGGCACCCTGTGTAATCAAAATGGAGGCTGTAGGGTGGACCCTGCACCTTGTATGGATTCTATATAAAGGATGGCACCCTGTGTAATCAAAATGGCGGCTGTAGGGTGGACCCTGCACATTGTATGGCCTCTATATAAAGGATGGCACCCTGTGTAATCAAAATGGCGGCTGTAGGGTGGACCCTGCACATTGTATGGCCTCTATATAAAGGATGGCACCCTGTGTAATCAAAATGGAGGCTGTAGGGTGGACCCTGCACATTGTATGGATTCTATATAAAGGATGGAAGGCTGTAAGGTGGACCCTGTACCTTGTATGGATTCTATATAAAGGATGGCACCCTGTGTAATCAAAATGGCGGCTGTAGGGTGGACCCTGCACATTGTATGGCCTCTATATAAAGGATGGCACCCTGTGTAATCAAAATGGCGGCTGTAGGGTGAACCCTGCACATTGTATGGCCTCTATATAAAGGATGGCACCCTGTGTAATCAAAATGGAGGCTGTAGGGTGGACCCTGCACATTGTATGGATTCTATATAAAGGATGGCACCCTGTGTAATCAAAATGGCGGCTGTAGGGTGGACCCTGTACCTTGTATGGCCTCTATATAAAGGATGGCACCCTGTGTAATCAAAATGGCGGCTGTAGGGTGGACCCTGCACATTGTATGGATTCTATATAAAGGATGGCACCCTGTGTAATCAAAATGGAGGCTGTAGGGTGGACCCTGCACCTTGTATGGCCTCTATATAAAGGATGGCACCCTGTGTAATCAAAATGGCGGCTGTAGGGTGGACCCTGCACATTGTATGGCCTCTATATAAAGGATGGCACCCTGTGTAATCAAAATGGCGGCTGTAGGGTGGACCCTGCACATTGTATGGCCTCTATATAAAGGATGGCACCCTGTGTAATCAAAATGGAGGCTGTAGGGTGAACCCTGCACCTTGTATGGCCTCTATATATAAGGATGGCACCCTGTGTAATCAAAATGGAGGCTGTAGGGTGGATCAAAATGGGGCTGTAGGGTGGACCCTGCACATTGTATGGACTCTATATAAAGGATGGCACCCTGTGTAATCAAAATGGCGGCTGTAGGGTGAACCCTGCACCTTGTATGGCCTCTATATAAAGGATGGCACCCTGTGTAATCAAAATGGCGGCTGTAGGGTGAACCCTGCACATTGTATGGCCTCTATATAAAGGATGGCACCCTGTGTAATCAAAATGGCGGCTGTAGGGTGGACCCTGCACATTGTATGGACTCTATATAAAGGATGGCACCCTGTGTAATCAAAATGGCGGCTGTAGGGTGAACCCTGCACCTTGTATGGCCTCTATATAAAGGATGGCACCCTGTGTAATCAAAATGGCGGCTGTAGGGTGGACCCTGCACATTGTATGGCCTCTATATAAAGGATGGCACCCTGTGTAATCAAAATGGAGGCTGTAGGGTGGACCCTGCACATTGTATGGATTCTATATAAAGGATGGCACCCTGTGTAATCAAAATGGCGGCTGTAGGGTGAACCCTGCACATTGTATGGCCTCTATATAAAGGATGGCACCCTGTGTAATCAAAATGGCGGCTGTAGGGTGGACCCTGCACATTGTATGGCCTCTATATAAAGGATGGCACCCTGTGTAATCAAAATGGAGGCTGTAGGGTGAACCCTGCACCTTGTATGGCCTCTATATATAGGATGGCACCCTGTGTAATCAAAATGGAGGCTGTAGGGTGGACCCTGCACATTGTATGGCCTCTATATAAAGGATGGCACCCTGTGTAATCAAAATGGAGGCTGTAGGGTGAACCCTGCACCTTGTATAGCCTCTATATATAGGATGGCACCCTGTGTAATCAAAATGGAGGCTGTAGAGTGGATCAAAATGGCGGCTGTAGGGTGGACCCTGCACATTGTATGGATTCTATATAAAGGATGGCACCCTGTGTAATCAAAATGGCGGCTGTAGGGTGAACCCTGCACATTGTATGGCCTCTATATAAAGGATGGCACCCTGTGTAATCAAAATGGCGGCTGTAGGGTGGACCCTGCACATTGTATGGACTCTATATAAAGGATGGCACCCTGTGTAATCAAAATGGCGGCTGTAGGGTGGACCCTGCACATTGTATGGCCTCTATATAAAGGATGGCACCCTGTGTAATCAAAATGGCGGCTGTAGGGTGGACCCTGCACATTGTATGGCCTCTATATAAAGGATGGCACCCTGTGTAATCAAAATGGAGGCTGTAGGGTGAACCCTGCACCTTGTATAGCCTCTATATATAGGATGGCACCCTGTGTAATCAAAATGGAGGCTGTAGAGTGGATCAAAATGGCGGCTGTAGGGTGGACCCTGCACATTGTATGGATTCTATATAAAGGATGGCACCCTGTGTAATCAAAATGGCGGCTGTAGGGTGGACCCTGCACATTGTATGGCCTCTATATATAGGATGGCACCCTGTGTAATCAAAATGGCGGCTGTAGGGTGGACCCTGCACATTGTATGGATTCTATATAAAGGATGGCACCCTGTGTAATCAAAATGGAGGCTGTAGGGTGGACCCTGTACCTTGTATGGCCTCTATATAAAGGATGGCACCCTGTGTAATCAAAATGGCGGCTGTAGGGTGGACCCTGTACCTTGTATGGCCTCTATATAAAGGATGGCACCCTGTGTAATCAAAATGGCGGCTGTAGGGTGGACCCTGCACATTGTATGGATTCTATATAAAGGATGGCACCCTGTGTAATCAAAATGGCGGCTGTAGGGTGGACCCTGTACCTTGTATGGCCTCTATATAAAGGATGGCACCCTGTGTAATCAAAATGGCGGCTGTAGGGTGGACCCTGCACCTTGTATGGCCTCTATATAAAGGATGGCACCCTGTGTAATCAAAATGGAGGCTGTAGGGTGGACCCTGCACATTGTATGGATTCTATATAAAGGATGGCACCCTGTGTAATCAAAATGGAGGCTGTAGGGTGGACCCTGCACATTGTATGGATTCTATATAAAGGATGGCACCCTGTGTAATCAAAATGGCGGCTGTAGGGTGGACCCTGTACCTTGTATGGCCTCTATATAAAGGATGGCACCCTGTGTAATCAAAATGGCGGCTGTAGGGTGGACCCTGCACATTGTATGGATTCTATATAAAGGATGGCACCCTGTGTAATCAAAATGGAGGCTGTAGGGTGGACCCTGTACCTTGTATGGCCTCTATATAAAGGATGGCACCCTGTGTAATCAAAATGGCGGCTGTAGGGTGAACCCTGCACATTGTATGGCCTCTATATAAAGGATGGCACCCTGTGTAATCAAAATGGAGGCTGTAGGGTGGACCCTGCACATTGTATGGACTCTATATAAAGGATGGCACCCTGTGTAATCAAAATGGCGGCTGTAGGGTGAACCCTGCACATTGTATGGCCTCTATATAAAGGATGGCACCCTGTGTAATCAAAATGGCGGCTGTAGGGTGGACCCTGCACATTGTATGGCCTCTATATAAAGGATGGCACCCTGTGTAATCAAAATGGCGGCTGTAGGGTGGACCCTGCACCTTGTATGGCCTCTATATAAAGGATGGCACCCTGTGTAATCAAAATGGAGGCTGTAGGGTGGACCCTGCACATTGTATGGCTTCTATATAAAGGATGGCACCCTGTGTAATCAAAATGGCGGCTGTAGGGTGGACCCTGCACATTGTATGGCCTCTATATAAAGGATGGCACCCTGTGTAATCAAAATGGCGGCTGTAGGGTGGACCCTGCACCTTGTATGGCCTCTATATAAAGGATGGCACCCTGTGTAATCAAAATGGAGGCTGTAGGGTGGACCCTGCACATTGTATGGCCTCTATATAAAGGATGGCACCCTGTGTAATCAAAATGGCGGCTGTAGGGTGGACCCTGCACATTGTATGGCCTCTATATAAAGGATGGCACCCTGTGTAATCAAAATGGCGGCTGTAGGGTGGACCCTGCACATTGTATGGCCTCTATATAAAGGATGGCACCCTGTGTAATCAAAATGGCGGCTGTAGGGTGGACCCTGCACATTGTATGGCCTCTATATAAAGGATGGCACCCTGTGTAATCAAAATGGAGGCTGTAGGGGGTGGACCCTGCACATTGTATGGCCTCTATATAAAGGATGGCACCCTGTGTAATCAAAATGGCGGCTGTAGGGTGAACCCTGCACATTGTATGGCCTCTATATAAAGGATGGCACCCTGTGTAATCAAAATGGCGGCTGTAGGGTGGACCCTGCACATTGTATGGCCTCTATATAAAGGATGGCACCCTGTGTAATCAAAATGGAGGCTGTAGGGTGAACCCTGCACCTTGTATAGCCTCTATATATAGGATGGCACCCTGTGTAATCAAAATGGAGGCTGTAGAGTGGATCAAAATGGCGGCTGTAGGGTGAACCCTGCACATTGTATGGATTCTATATAAAGGATGGCACCCTGTGTAATCAAAATGGCGGCTGTAGGGTGAACCCTGCACCTTGTATGGCCTCTATATATAGGATGGCACCCTGTGTAATCAAAATGGAGGCTGTAGGGTGGACCCTGCACATTGTATGGCCTCTATATAAAGGATGGCACCCTGTGTAATCAAAATGGCGGCTGTAGGGTGAACCCTGCACCTTGTATGGCCTCTATATATAGGATGGCACCCTGTGTAATCAAAATGGAGGCTGTAGGGTGGACCCTGCACATTGTATGGCCTCTATATAAAGGATGGCACCCTGTGTAATCAAAATGGCGGCTGTAGGGTGGACCCTGCACATTGTATGGCCTCTATATAAAGGATGGCACCCTGTGTAATCAAAATGGAGGCTGTAGGGTGAACCCTGCACCTTGTATAGCCTCTATATATAGGATGGCACCCTGTGTAATCAAAATGGAGGCTGTAGGGTGGATCAAAATGGCGGCTGTAGGGTGGACCCTGCACATTGTATGGATTCTATATAAAGGATGGCACCCTGTGTAATCAAAATGGCGGCTGTAGGGTGGACCCTGCACATTGTATGGCCTCTATATAAAGGATGGCACCCTGTGTAATCAAAATGGCGGCTGTAGGGTGAACCCTGCACATTGTATGGCCTCTATATAAAGGATGGCACCCTGTGTAATCAAAATGGCGGCTGTAGGGTGGACCCTGCACATTGTATGGATTCTATATATAGGATGGCACCCTGTGTAATCAAAATGGCGGCTGTAGGGTGGACCCTGCACATTGTATGGCCTCTATATAAAGGATGGCACCCTGTGTAATCAAAATGGCGGCTGTAGGGTGGACCCTGCACATTGTATGGATTCTATATAAAGGATGGCACCCTGTGTAATCAAAATGGCGGCTGTAGGGTGGACCCTGCACATTGTATGGCCTCTATATAAAGGATGGCACCCTGTGTAATCAAAATGGCGGCTGTAGGGTGGACCCTGCACATTGTATGGCCTCTATATAAAGGATGGCACCCTGTGTAATCAAAATGGAGGCTGTAGGGTGGACCCTGCACATTGTATGGCTTCTATATAAAGGATGGCACCCTGTGTAATCAAAATGGCGGCTGTAGGGTGGACCCTGCACATTGTATGGCCTCTATATAAAGGATGGCACCCTGTGTAATCAAAATGGCGGCTGTAGGGTGGACCCTGCACATTGTATGGCCTCTATATAAAGGATGGCACCCTGTGTAATCAAAATGGAGGCTGTAGGGTGGACCCTGCACATTGTATGGACTCTATATAAAGGATGGCACCCTGTGTAATCAAAATGGCGGCTGTAGGGTGGACCCTGCACCTTGTATGGCCTCTATATAAAGGATGGCACCCTGTGTAATCAAAATGGCGGCTGTAGGGTGAACCCTGCACCTTGTATGGCCTCTATATAAAGGATGGCACCCTGTGTAATCAAAATGGCGGCTGTAGGGTGGACCCTGCACATTGTATGGCCTCTATATAAAGGATGGCACCCTGTGTAATCAAAATGGAGGCTGTAGGGTGAACCCTGCACCTTGTATGGCCTCTATATAAAGGATGGCACCCTGTGTAATCAAAATGGAGGCTGTAGGGTGGACCCTGCACATTGTATGGCCTCTATATAAAGGATGGCACCCTGTGTAATCAAAATGGCGGCTGTAGGGTGGACCCTGCACATTGTATGGCCTCTATATAAAGGATGGCACCCTGTGTAATCAAAATGGAGGCTGTAGGGTGAACCCTGCACCTTGTATGGCCTCTATATAAAGGATGGCACCCTGTGTAATCAAAATGGAGGCTGTAGGGTGGATCAAAATGGGGCTGTAGGGTGGACCCTGCACATTGTATGGACTCTATATAAAGGATGGCACCCTGTGTAATCAAAATGGCGGCTGTAGGGTGGACCCTGCACCTTGTATGGCCTCTATATAAAGGATGGCACCCTGTGTAATCAAAATGGAGGCTGTAGGGTGGACCCTGCACCTTGTATGGATTCTATATAAAGGATGGCACCCTGTGTAATCAAAATGGCGGCTGTAGGGTGGACCCTGTACCTTGTATGGCCTCTATATAAAGGATGGCACCCTGTGTAATCAAAATGGCGGCTGTAGGGTGAACCCTGCACATTGTATGGCCTCTATATAAAGGATGGCACCCTGTGTAATCAAAATGGAGGCTGTAGGGTGAACCCTGCACCTTGTATGGCCTCTATATAAAGGATGGCACCCTGTGTAATCAAAATGGAGGCTGTAGGGTGGACCCTGCACCTTGTATGGCCTCTATATAAAGGATGGCACCCTGTGTAATCAAAATGGCGGCTGTAGGGTGGACCCTGCACATTGTATGGATTCTATATAAAGGATGGCACCCTGTGTAATCAAAATGGAGGCTGTAGGGTGGACCCTGTACCTTGTATGGCCTCTATATAAAGGATGGCACCCTGTGTAATCAAAATGGCGGCTGTAGGGTGGACCCTGCACATTGTATGGCCTCTATATAAAGGATGGCACCCTGTGTAATCAAAATGGCGGCTGTAGGGTGGACCCTGCACATTGTATGGCCTCTATATAAAGGATGGCACCCTGTGTAATCAAAATGGAGGCTGTAGGGTGGACCCTGCACATTGTATGGATTCTATATAAAGGATGGCACCCTGTGTAATCAAAATGGCGGCTGTAGGGTGGACCCTGCACCTTGTATGGCCTCTATATAAAGGATGGCACCCTGTGTAATCAAAATGGAGGCTGTAGGGTGGACCCTGCACCTTGTATGGCCTCTATATAAAGGATGGCACCCTGTGTAATCAAAATGGAGGCTGTAGGGTGAACCCTGCACCTTGTATGGCCTCTATATAAAGGATGGCACCCTGTGTAATCAAAATGGAGGCTGTAGGGTGGATCAAAATGGGGCTGTAGGGTGGACCCTGCACATTGTATGGATTCTATATAAAGGATGGCACCCTGTGTAATCAAAATGGCGGCTGTAGGGTGGACCCTGCACATTGTATGGCCTCTATATAAAGGATGGCACCCTGTGTAATCAAAATGGCGGCTGTAGGGTGGACCCTGCACCTTGTATGGCCTCTATATAAAGGATGGCACCCTGTGTAATCAAAATGGCGGCTGTAGGGTGGACCCTGCACATTGTATGGACTCTATATAAAGGATGGCACCCTGTGTAATCAAAATGGCGGCTGTAGGGTGAACCCTGCACCTTGTATGGCCTCTATATAAAGGATGGCACCCTGTGTAATCAAAATGGAGGCTGTAGGGTGGACCCTGCACATTGTATGGCCTCTATATAAAGGATGGCACCCTGTGTAATCAAAATGGCGGCTGTAGGGTGGACCCTGCACATTGTATGGACTCTATATAAAGGATGGCACCCTGTGTAATCAAAATGGAGGCTGTAGGGTGGACCCTGCACCTTGTATGGCCTCTATATAAAGGATGGCACCCTGTGTAATCAAAATGGAGGCTGTAGGGTGGACCCTGCACATTGTATGGCCTCTATATAAAGGATGGCACCCTGTGTAATCAAAATGGCGGCTGTAGGGTGGACCCTGTACCTTGTATGGCCTCTATATAAAGGATGGCACCCTGTGTAATCAAAATGGCGGCTGTAGGGTGGACCCTGCACCTTGTATGGCCTCTATATATAGGATGGCACCCTGTGTAATCAAAATGGAGGCTGTAGAGTGGATCAAAATGGCGGCTGTAGGGTGAACCCTGCACATTGTATGGATTCTATATAAAGGATGGCACCCTGTGTAATCAAAATGGCGGCTGTAGGGTGAACCCTGCACCTTGTATAGCCTCTATATATAGGATGGCACCCTGTGTAATCAAAATGGAGGCTGTAGGGTGGACCCTGCACATTGTATGGCGTCTATATAAAGGATGGCACCCTGTGTAATCAAAATGGCGGCTGTAGGGTGGACCCTGCACATTGTATGGATTCTATATATAGGATGGCACCCTGTGTAATCAAAATGGAGGCTGTAGGGTGAACCCTGCACCTTGTATGGCCTCTATATAAAGGATGGCACCCTGTGTAATCAAAATGGAGGCTGTAGTGTGGACCCTGCACATTGTATGGCGTCTATATAAAGGATGGCACCCTGTGTAATCAAAATGGCGGCTGTAGGGTGGACCCTGCACATTGTATGGCCTCTATATAAAGGATGGCACCCTGTGTAATCAAAATGGAGGCTGTAGGGTGAACCCTGCACCTTGTATAGCCTCTATATATAGGATGGCACCCTGTGTAATCAAAATGGAGGCTGTAGGGTGGATCAAAATGGCGGCGTGGGTGGACCCTGCACATTGTATGGATTCTATATAAAGGATGGCACCCTGTGTAATCAAAATGGCGGCTGTAGGGTGAACCCTGCACATTGTATGGCCTCTATATAAAGGATGGCACCCTGTGTAATCAAAATGGAGGCTGTAGGGTGGACCCTGCACATTGTATGGCCTCTATATAAAGGATGGCACCCTGTGTAATCAAAATGGCGGCTGTAGGGTGGACCCTGCACATTGTATGGCCTCTATATATAGGATGGCACCCTGTGTAATCAAAATGGCGGCTGTAGGGTGGACCCTGCACATTGTATGGCCTCTATATAAAGGATGGCACCCTGTGTAATCAAAATGGAGGCTGTAGGGTGGACCCTGCACCTTGTATGGCCTCTATATATAGGATGGCACCCTGTGTAATCAAAATGGAGGCTGTAGGTGATCAAAATGGCGGCTGTAGGGTGGACCCTGCACATTGTATGGATTCTATATAAAGGATGGCACCCTGTGTAATCAAAATGGCGGCTGTAGGGTGGACCCTGCACCTTGTATGGCCTCTATATAAAGGATGGCACCCTGTGTAATCAAAATGGCGGCTGTAGGGTGGACCCTGCACATTGTATGGCTTCTATATAAAGGATGGCACCCTGTGTAATCAAAATGGCGGCTGTAGGGTGGACCCTGCACCTTGTATGGCCTCTATATAAAGGATGGCACCCTGTGTAATCAAAATGGCGGCTGTAGGGTGGACCCTGCACCTTGTATGGCCTCTATATAAAGGATGGCACCCTGTGTAATCAAAATGGAGGCTGTAGGGTGGACCCTGCACCTTGTATGGATTCTATATAAAGGATGGCACCCTGTGTAATCAAAATGGCGGCTGTAGGGTGGACCCTGCACATTGTATGGCCTCTATATAAAGGATGGCACCCTGTGTAATCAAAATGGCGGCTGTAGGGTGGACCCTGCACCTTGTATGGCCTCTATATAAAGGATGGCACCCTGTGTAATCAAAATGGAGGCTGTAGGGTGGACCCTGCACATTGTATGGCCTCTATATAAAGGATGGCACCCTGTGTAATCAAAATGGAGGCTGTAGGGTGGACCCTGCACCTTGTATGGCCTCTATATAAAGGATGGCACCCTGTGTAATCAAAATGGCGGCTGTAGGGTGGACCCTGCACCTTGTATGGCCTCTATATAAAGGATGGCACCCTGTGTAATCAAAATGGAGGCTGTAGGTGGATCAAAATGCGGCTGTAGGGTGGACCCTGCACATTGTATGGATTCTATATAAAGGATGGCACCCTGTGTAATCAAAATGGCGGCTGTAGGGTGGACCCTGCACCTTGTATGGCCTCTATATAAAGGATGGCACCCTGTGTAATCAAAATGGAGGCTGTAGGGTGGACCCTGTACCTTGTATGGCCTCTATATAAAGGATGGCACCCTGTGTAATCAAAATGGCGGCTGTAGGGTGGACCCTGCACCTTGTATGGCCTCTATATAAAGGATGGCACCCTGTGTAATCAAAATGGCGGCTGTAGGGTGGACCCTGCACATTGTATGGCTTCTATATAAAGGATGGCACCCTGTGTAATCAAAATGGAGGCTGTAGGGTGGACCCTGCACCTTGTATGGCCTCTATATAAAGGATGGCACCCTGTGTAATCAAAATGGAGGCTGTAGGGTGGACCCTGCACATTGTATGGCCTCTATATAAAGGATGGCACCCTGTGTAATCAAAATGGCGGCTGTAGGGTGGACCCTGCACATTGTATGGCCTCTATATAAAGGATGGCACCCTGTGTAATCAAAATGGAGGCTGTAGGGTGAACCCTGCACCTTGTATAGCCTCTATATATAGGATGGCACCCTGTGTAATCAAAATGGAGGCTGTAGAGTGGATCAAAATGGCGGCTGTAGGGTGAACCCTGCACATTGTATGGATTCTATATAAAGGATGGCACCCTGTGTAATCAAAATGGCGGCTGTAGGGTGGACCCTGCACATTGTATGGCCTCTATATAAAGGATGGCACCCTGTGTAATCAAAATGGCGGCTGTAGGGTGGACCCTGCACATTGTATGGCCTCTATATAAAGGATGGCACCCTGTGTAATCAAAATGGAGGCTGTAGGGTGGACCCTGCACCTTGTATGGCCTCTATATAAAGGATGGCACCCTGTGTAATCAAAATGGCGGCTGTAGGGTGGACCCTGTACCTTGTATGGCCTCTATATAAAGGATGGCACCCTGTGTAATCAAAATGGCGGCTGTAGGGTGGACCCTGCACATTGTATGGCTTCTATATAAAGGATGGCACCCTGTGTAATCAAAATGGCGGCTGTAGGGTGGACCCTGTACCTTGTATGGCCTCTATATAAAGGATGGCACCCTGTGTAATCAAAATGGCGGCTGTAGGGTGGACCCTGTACCTTGTATGGCCTCTATATAAAGGATGGCACCCTGTGTAATCAAAATGGAGGCTGTAGGGTGAACCCTGCACCTTGTATAGCCTCTATATAAAGGATGGCACCCTGTGTAATCAAAATGGAGGCTGTAGGGTGAACCCTGCACCTTGTATGGCCTCTATATATAGGATGGCACCCTGTGTAATCAAAATGGCGGCTGTAGGGTGGACCCTGCACATTGTATGGATTCTATATAAAGGATGGCACCCTGTGTAATCAAAATGGAGGCTGTAGGGTGGACCCTGTACCTTGTATGGATTCTATATAAAGGATGGCACCCTGTGTAATCAAAATGGCGGCTGTAGGGTGGACCCTGCACATTGTATGGCCTCTATATAAAGGATGGCACCCTGTGTAATCAAAATGGCGGCTGTAGGGTGGACCCTGCACATTGTATGGCCTCTATATAAAGGATGGCACCCTGTGTAATCAAAATGGAGGCTGTAGGGTGGACCCTGCACATTGTATGGATTCTATATAAAGGATGGCACCCTGTGTAATCAAAATGGCGGCTGTAGGGTTTTTTTTTTTTTTTAATTCGTTTATTTGGTAAAAAAGGAATTACAAATAGGTTAACAAAAAAGAAGACAGTTGGCAACCAAGAAAGATAGGTTTAATCGAAAGAAGGAGAAGAAAGTGGGAGATTGAAGATATAGGAGACTGCGGGACCGCCTGGGGGTATTGCATCGCAGGGTGTGTGGGGGGAGGGGGGATGTGGGCTTCTCAGACCCCGCCTGTATTGCGCTGCCTTTCGCGCGCACGTAGCTTGCTGATCACCTGTTTCGCAAAGGTGCAAATAGCTGTCCAATTTCGTTGGTTTAACGTCATCAGTGGAACCAGATTCTGTGAAGATAATGGCTCACCACAGAGCAGTTCGGCCGCCTGCCTTTCTGTCGCAAACATAGTGCATGCGAAGAGAGCATGATCAGGACTCTCCGACTCACCGTTCCTGCACCAAGTGCATTCCGCACTCGCCTGGTGACCAAATCTGAAGAGATATTCCCCAAAGCATCCATGACCGCTGAGTATCTGTGTCAGCTCGAAAGTTACCTCGCCATGCTTCCGTTGCAGCCACATTTTCAGATCGGGAATAAGCCTAAATGTCCACCTGCCCTTGAACGAGTTCGTCCAGCGAAGTTGCCAAGCGTCCCAGCTTTCCTGACGTGCCGCAGCCTTGACAACCTTTAGCTCAGCAGGAGTCGGCGCTGACTCCATCTTGGTGGCATAGATGCGTTGTGCTTCATGTGCTAGCAGGTCGATGGGCGTCATACCTGCTATGACAAGAGCTGCATCGTCTGATATTGTGCGGAAGCCGCAACAGACCCTCAGCGCCGCAAGACGGTATGTGGTCTCTAGGCGTCTCCTATATGTCTTGACCGTCATGGCATTAGCCCAGGCTGGTGCCCCATAGAGCATAGTGGACTTCATGACATTCATCAGGAGCAGGCGCCTACCCTGTTTTGGGCCTCTGCTGTTGAGCATGATGCGGCTAAGTGACCGTCCCAACTCAGCTGCCCTGGCTCCAACAAGCTCCAGATGCTCCTTGAAGGACAGGCGCGTGTCCAGGTGTATACCGAGATACCTGATGGCCCGTGAAGAGGTAATCGTGGTGGCGTCCACGATGATGTTGGCAACCTCAACCGTTTTACGACTACTTATTAGCACAGCTTCCGTCTTTTGTACTGCAAGCTCGAGACCTGCAGAAGCTAGCCAGTCTTTAGCCATTCCGATGGAACGCGCAGTTATTTCCTCGGCTTGTGCCAGATATTTAGCCACCACTACTATGGCAACATCGTCAGCGAAGCCCACCAGTCGCGCGCCACTCGGAAGTTGGATGCGCAAGATTCCGTCGTACATTGCATTCCAAAGTAGAGGGCCAAGAACGGATCCTTGGGGTACGCCTCCTTTTACATCATAAGTATGCGTCCCTCCGTGTGATCTGTAGTACAGAACTCTGTTTATGAAGTAGTCCTCCATTGTTCTTGTGAGATACTCCGGGACTCTAAAGTTTCGCAATGCTGCAAGAATGTTGTTCCAATTTGCTGTGTTAAAGGCATTTTTAACGTCCAGCGTGGTGACAAGGCAATACTGCTTTTGCCCTCCCTTCCATCGTTGCCCCTCTATAGCCTTGGCAGCAGTGTCGACGACGGATTTGATGGCATCAACAGTCGACATAGCTCTGCGGAATCCAAATTGCAAGGTCGCCAGCCGCCTTGATTGCTGCCTCAATTCTGTTGCTGAGTAGCCTATCAAAAATTTTGCCTGCCGCATCCAGAAGACAAATTGGCCTATATCCAGAGGGGTCCTCTACAGGTTTATTTGGCTTTGGAATCAGTACCAGATTCTGTCTTTTCCACCTGTCCGGAAATGTACCTTCACCCATGCAAGCGTTAAAAACATCCGCGAATCTTTCAGATTGTAGGCCAATGGCTAGTTTTAAGGCCTTGTTTGGGATGGTATCCGGGCCAGGAGCCTTGTCATTTTGTAATCTCGCTGCCGCCACTAACACCTCTTCTCCAGTGATGGGCCAATCTACTGGCAAAGCAGTATGCTGCATCTGTTTCGGGCCTATTGACGAGGTGGCCGGAAATAAAGTTTCCACAATCATAGCCATGCGCCCTTCGTCAGGAGCCGCCGGCTTAACAGCCCTAAGCTTTTTCATGGCTACTTTATAGGCCAAGCCCCAGGGGTCATTTTCTATCGAGTCACAAAGTTCCAGAAAACAGGTTTTTTTTCGTGACTTAATAAGCTCTTTAAGGTCCCTTCTTCTGGCTGCAAATTCTGCTTGCAGCAGCAAGAACTCTGATCTGCCACGCGATCTTTGGTAGAGCCTTCTAGCACGAAGACACTTTTTCCTTGCCTCCGCAATGTTCTCGTCCCACCAGTAGACAGGGGCTCTATGTCGGCTATGCCCTCTTCGGGCCTTCATGCTAGCGTTGCATGCCTCCCTCACTGCGTCCATAATGGTGTCCGCCTGACTTGAAGCATCTCCGTCTAGTCGGGGAATGTTGAGTGCCGACGTAAAAATAGATGGATTAAGAGTATCCACGCGGAATGCTTGGCCTCCTTGATCTGTTCGCGGTTGGTTGGGCATTTGGTGTGCGCTTCTATTGATGGAGCATATAATGGCCAGGTGATCGCTACCAGTGTAAAAATCACAAAGTTTCCAGATTGAGTGAGGGAAAAGACAGGCACTTGTGAATGTAACGTCGATTACAGAGCCGCATCCTGCCCTACTAAACGTATGCTTGGATCCAGTGTTTAGCACAGCAATATCGAGGATCGCCCAGGATTCGAGAAGCGTTCTACCCCTAGCATTAGATGAACTGCTGCCCCATTCTTCAGACCAAGCGTTAAAATCACCTGCGATTATAACATTTTGCTTTGAACTTGCATCAGCGGAGATGGAGTCAATTATTCTCTTGAATTCCGTGAGTCTCAGGCTGGGGGCTAGGTAGCAACTATAGTACCACATATCCCCGATTTTCGCGCGAACGTAGCCAAGGGACGAATAAATCGACTCCATAGCCGGTACGTTTTGTCCGCATAACCAAATGGCAGCTTTTTTAGACGAGTCCACTACCCACAGTGGGCCATCGCCTGTTTTATACGGCTCGCTCAAAATCGCTATATCAGCGTCTACTTCACGCGCTGTTTGCGCCAACAGATCCTGTGCCACTGCACAGTGGTTGAGGTTTAGTTGAATAAACTTCATCCCGGTTTGTTTGTTATTTGGGCGCCAGATCTTGTCAACGGGCAGTCTTTACTGCCGGCAAAATGCTTCCTGTCGGTGCGGTTTGCTTCGACGCAGTTGTAACAATCTGGATTTTTCACAAGCCGCAGCTTTATGTCCAGGCTGCCCACATCTGAAGCACCAGCTGGTTCGGTCAACTGTGCTCTTGCAGTTGAAAGCCACATGTCCAAAATTGAGACATTTGTAGCATCTCCGCTGAGCCACTCTTTCCCTGATGTGGCAGCTGAACCAGCCCACTACCAGTGTTCTCTTCTTTACAAGAAAGGCCGCAGCTGTCTGTGGCAGACATACAACTGCCATTTGCGTCTCGTTGAAGGTTGGTCGCAGCGTCTTCACTGTGATGGCGCTTCCCAATATACCCGTTGCCTTTGTAATGGCCGTAATGATGTCAGTTGCCGTTACCAGGCAATCTAGCTTCCGCAGTTCGATGTATGACAAGTCAGTGACAGTTCGAACTTTGGCGTTCATGCCCAATACGTTGCATATCTCCTCTTGTATTTTCCGGTCTCCATCTTTGCTTTTAAGCTCCAGAAGCAGATCGCCATTTTGTGTCTTCCTGGCCCTTACCACTTCGTCTTTAATGCAATTTAGCCGCCCGTCGTCCCGTCGGGTTACCATTTGCAACATTTGCGCATACGAAATGCCCTCTTCCGCCTTGATTATAATGGCATCTGGCCGACCTCTGCGCGGCTTGCGCCTCGCTGAGACCACTTGCCAATCTGAGGATGGCCCATGAGTACCCACAGTATCGCCCTCAATAGCATTAGCGCTTGTGGGTGCACTACCGCCTAACATGGCCGCATACGTGGGCCTAAACTGCCCGCTGCCTCGCTTTCTTTTGGGTGGAGTATTTCTCTGACCGGGTGGCTCCTCTCTCGGGCGCTTTGGGCTGTCGGAGTGTGCTACCGAGTTCTCAATACGCTTGGCTTTGGTTTCCGGCCATGTGGCCTGCGTGGCCACATCCACTGTGGTGTTTTTTACGCATTTTCCGCCAAGAACTAAATGGCAGATCGCTGTTTGCAGCTCTATCATGCGCCTTATGTCGTGCATCGTGTTTTGATTCACATGCCGAACCTGCGGTTTGCCGTCATCCTTCTTCTTAAAAGTGTTCTCCAGTTGGCGTAGGAGATTGCCCAAGTCGTCAAGCTCCGGAATGCGCGATAGTACAACCGGGCTTAGTACCGGCGTCGCACTCGCATGACTATCAGACGGTGGTAACGGTGGCCTGGCCGGCGAAGCCACTGGCGACCGCGTCATCCTACTGCTCTTTCTAAACGCCATCTCTTCGCCCCCCTGATCAGTGGCCACACCATCCCAGCGGGCTTGATCCATCGACGCAGTCATTTTGTCCATTTCCCTATGTTGTTTCAAAATTAAATTTGAATTTAAATTTAAAAATGCAACGGCAAGGGAACGGCGCGTAGGCGCCACCTGGCGAATGCAGCCTTGGGCACAGCCCAAAGCCTATTTGCGTTGTCCAACACTGGTCGCTCAACTGATCAGTGGCGCTTTGAGGGGCAACTCTACAAGTTTATTTCGCTGCCACAAGTGAACGTGCGTCCAGAACGGAGTGGATTCCGGATAACAGAGAGAATGGGAGAGATCTACGCACCAATACTATGACGAAGGCGGCGGCTGGAGACAAAAAGGCGCCAAGTTCCCCCCCCACGGGATGGCACCCTGTGTAATCAAAATGGCGGCTGTTGGGTGAGTGATCCCTGAATAGAAACTTTAATTATAGGCATGACCGACAAACTTCGAGACTGAAAAAACAACTTGCTACTCTATACACAGCTGTGTATTGGGGTTGGACCCTGCACATTGTATGGCTTTATATAAAGGATGGAACCCTGTGTAATCAAAATGGCGGCTGTAGGGTGGACCCTGCACATTGTATGGCCTCTATATAAAGGATGGCACCCTGTGTAATCAAAATGGCGGCTGTAGGGTGAACCCTGCACCTTGTATAGCCTCTATATATAGGATGGCACCCTGTGTAATCAAAATGGAGGCTGTAGGGTGGATCAAAATGGCGGCTGTAGGGTGAACCCTGCACATTGTATGGATTCTATATAAAGGATGGCACCCTGTGTAATCAAAATGGCGGCTGTAGGGTGAACCCTGCACCTTGTATGGCCTCTATATAAAGGATGGCACCCTGTGTAATCAAAATGGAGGCTGTAGGGTGGACCCTGCACATTGTATGGCCTCTATATAAAGGATGGCACCCTGTGTAATCAAAATGGCGGCTGTAGGGTGGACCCTGCACATTGTATGGCCTCTATATATAGGATGGCACCCTGTGTAATCAAAATGGAGGCTGTAGGGTGGACCCTGCACATTGTATGGCCTCTATATAAAGGATGGCACCCTGTGTAATCAAAATGGAGGCTGTAGGGTGAACCCTGCACCTTGTATAGCCTCTATATATAGGATGGCACCCTGTGTAATCAAAATGGAGGCTGTAGGGTGGATCAAAATGGCGGCTGTAGGGTGGACCCTGCACATTGTATGGATTCTATATAAAGGATGGCACCCTGTGTAATCAAAATGGCGGCTGTAGGGTGAACCCTGCACATTGTATGGCCTCTATATATAGGATGGCACCCTGTGTAATCAAAATGGCGGCTGTAGGGTGAACCCTGCACATTGTATGGCCTCTATATATAGGATGGCACCCTGTGTAATCAAAATGGCGGCTGTAGGGTGGACTCTGCACATTGTATGGATTCTATATATAGGATGGCACCCTGTGTAATCAAAATGGCGGCTGTAGGGTGAACCCTGCACATTGTATGGCCTCTATATATAGGATGGCACCCTGTGTAATCAAAATGGCGGCTGTAGGGTGGACTCTGCACATTGTATGGATTCTATATATAGGATGGCACCCTGTGTAATCAAAATGGCGGCTGTAGGGTGGACCCTGCACATTGTATGGCCTCTATATAAAGGATGGCACCCTGTGTAATCAAAATGGCGGCTGTAGGGTGAACCCTGCACATTGTATGGCCTCTATATAAAGGATGGCACCCTGTGTAATCAAAATGGAGGCTGTAGGGTGGACCCTGCACATTGTATGGATTCTATATAAAGGATGGCACCCTGTGTAATCAAAATGGCGGCTGTAGGGTGAACCCTGCACATTGTATGGCCTCTATATATAGGATGGCACCCTGTGTAATCAAAATGGCGGCTGTAGGGTGGACCCTGCACATTGTATGGCCTCTATATAAAGGATGGCACCCTGTGTAATCAAAATGGAGGCTGTAGGGTGAACCCTGCACCTTGTATAGCCTCTATATATAGGATGGCACCCTGTGTAATCAAAATGGAGGCTGTAGAGTGGATCAAAATGGCGGCTGTAGGGTGAACCCTGCACATTGTATGGATTCTATATAAAGGATGGCACCCTGTGTAATCAAAATGGAGGCTGTAGGGTGAACCCTGCACATTGTATGGCCTCTATATATAGGATGGCACCCTGTGTAATCAAAATGGCGGCTGTAGGGTGAACCCTGCACATTGTATGGCCTCTATATATAGGATGGCACCCTGTGTAATCAAAATGGCGGCTGTAGGGTGGACCCTGCACATTGTATGGCTTCTATATATAGGATGGCACCCTGTGTAATCAAAATGGCGGCTTTAAGGTGAACCCTGCACATTGTATGGCCTCTATATAAAGGATGGCACCCTGTGTAATCAAAATGGAGGCTGTAGGGTGGACCCTGCACATTGTATGGATTCTATATAAAGGATGGCACCCTGTGTAATCAAAATGGCGGCTGTAGGGTGAACCCTGCACATTGTATGGCCTCTATATAAAGGATGGCACCCTGTGTAATCAAAATGGAGGCTGTAGGGTGAACCCTGCACCTTGTATAGCCTCTATATATAGGATGGCACCCTGTGTAATCAAAATGGAGGCTGTAGGGTGAACCCTGCACCTTGTATAGCCTCTATATATAGGATGGCACCCTGTGTAATCAAAATGGAGGCTGTAGGGTGGATCAAAATGGCGGCTGTTGGGTGGACCCTGCACATTGTATGGATTCTATATAAAGGATGGCACCCTGTGTAATCAAAATGGCGGCTGTAGGGTGAACCCTGCACATTGTATGGCCTCTATATATAGGATGGCACCCTGTGTAATCAAAATGGCGGCTGTAGGGTGAACCCTGCACATTGTATGGCCTCTATATAAAGGATGGCACCCTGTGTAATCAAAATGGCGGCTGTAGGGTGAACCCTGCACATTGTATGGATTCTATATAAAGGATGGCACCCTGTGTAATCAAAATGGAGGCTGTAGGGTGGACCCTGCACATTGTATGGCGTTTATATAAAGGATGGCACCCTGTGTAAAATCAAAATGGCGGCTGTAGGTTGGACTCTGCACATTGTATGGATTCTATATATAGGATGGCACCCTGTGTAATCAAAATGGAGGCTGTAGGGTGAACCCTGCACCTTGTATAGCCTCTATATATAGGTTGGCACCCTGTGTAATCAAAATGGAGGCTGTAGTGTGGACCCTGCACATTGTATGGCGTTTATATAAAGGATGGAACCCTGTGTAATCAAAATGGCGGCTGTAGGGTGGACCCTGTACCTTGTATGGCCTCTATATAGAGGATGGCGCCCTGTGTAATCAAAATGGCGGCTGTAGGGTGAACCCTGCACCTTGTATAGCCTCTATATATAGGATG